>NW_027488390.1:387500-402500 GCF_051014445.1 Colletes latitarsis
GAAGCCCGACCAAACCAAATCCAGTACTAACCCAGACCTAACCCAGACCTAACCCAGACCTAACCCAGACCTATCCCAGACCTAACCCAGACCTAACCCAGACCTAACCCAGACCTAACCCAGACCTAACCCAGACCTAACCCAGACCTATCCCAGACCTAACCCAGACCTAACCCAGACCTAACCCAGACCTAACCCAGACCTAACCCAGACCTAACCCAGACCTAACCCAGACCTAACCCAGTCCTAACCCAGACCTAACCCAGTCCTAACCCAGTCCTAACCCAGACCTAACCCAGAAATACCCCAGACCTAACCCAGTCCTAACCCAGACCTAACCCAGACCTAACCCAGACCTAACCCAGTCCTAACCCAGACCTAACCCAGACCTAACCCAGACCTAACCCAGACCTAACCCAGACCTAACCCAGACCTAACCCAGACCTAACCCAGACCTAACCCAGACCTAACCCAGTCCTAACCCAGACCTAACCCAGACCTAACCCAGACCTAACCCAGACCTAACCCAGACCTAACCCAGACCTAACCCAGACCTAACCCAGACCTAACCCAGACCTAACCCAGACCTAACCCAGTCCTAACCCAGACCTAACCCAGTCCTAACCCAGTCCTAACCCAGACCTAACCCAGAAATACCCCAGACCTAACCCAGTCCTAACCCAGACCTAACCCAGACCTAACCCAGACCTAACCCAGTCCTAACCCAGACCTAACCCAGACCTAACCCAGACCTAACCCAGACCTAACCCAGACCTAACCCAGACCTAACCCAGACCTAACCCAGTCCTAACCCAGAAATGACCCAGACCTAACCCAGTCCTAACCCAGACCTAACCCAGACCTAACCCAGACCTAACCCAGTCCTAACCCAGAAATGACCCAGACCTAACCCAGTCCTAACCCAGACCTAACCCAGACCTAACCCAGACCTAACCCAGACCTAACCCAGTCCTAACCCAGACCTAACCCAGTCCTAACCCAGTCCTAACCCAGACCTAACCCAGAAATACCCCAGACCTAACCCAGTCCTAACCCAGACCTAACCAAATGCAGTACTAACCCAGACCTAACCCAGAAATAACCCAGACCTAACCCAGACCTAACCCAGACCTAACCCAGACCTAACCCAGACCTAACCCAGTCCTAACCCAGTCCTAACCCAGTCCTAACCCAGACCTCACCCAGACCTAACCCAGACCTAACCAAATCCAGTACTAACCCAGACCTAACCCAGTCCTAACCCAGACCTAACCCAGTCCTAACCCAGACCTAACCCAGACCTAACCCAGTCCTCACCCAGTCATAACCCAGACCTAACCCAGACCTAACCCAGACCTAACCCAGAAATGACCCAGACCTAACCCAGTCCTAACCCAGACCTAACCCAGACCTAACCCAGACCTAACCCAGACCTAACCCAGACCTAACCCAGTCCTAACCCAGACCTAACCCAGTCCTAACCCAGTCCTAACCCAGACCTAACCCAGAAATACCCCAGACCTAACCCAGTCCTAACCCAGACCTAACCAAATGCAGTACTAACCCAGACCTAACCCAGAAATAACCCAGACCTAACCCAGACCTAACCCAGTCCTAACCCAGTCCTAACCCAGTCCTAACCCAGTCCTAACCCAGACCTAACCCAGGCCTAACCCAGACCTAACCCAGTCCTAACCCAGACCTAACCAAATGCAGTACTAACCCAGTCCTAACCCAGACCTAACCCAGAAATACCCCAGACCTAACCCAGTCCTAACCCAGACCTAACCAAATGCAGTACTAACCCAGACCTAACCCAGAAATAACCCAGACCTAACCCAGACCTAACCCAGACCTAACCCAGACCTAACCCAGACCTAACCCAGTCCTAACCCAGTCCTAACCCAGTCCTAACCCAGACCTCACCCAGACCTAACCCAGACCTAACCAAATCCAGTACTAACCCAGACCTAACCCAGTCCTAACCCAGACCTAACCCAGTCCTAACCCAGACCTAACCCAGACCTAACCCAGACCTAACCCAGACCTAACCCAGACCTAACCCAGTCCTAACCCAGACCTAACCAAATGCAGTACTAACCCAGACCTAACCCAGAAATAACCCAGACCTAACCCAGACCTAACCCAGACCTAACCCAGACCTAACCCAGACCTAACCCAGTCCTAACCCAGTCCTAACCCAGTCCTAACCCAGTCCTAACCCAGACCTCACCCAGACCTAACCCAGACCTAACCAAATCCAGTACTAACCCAGACCTAACCCAGTCCTAACCCAGACCTAACCCAGTCCTAACCCAGACCTAACCCAGACCTAACCCAGTCCTAACCCAGTCCTAACCCAGACCTAACCCAGACCTAACCCAGACCTAACCCAGACCTAACCCAGAAATGACCCAGACCTAACCCAGTCCTAACCCAGACCTAACCCAGACCTAACCCAGACCTAACCCAGACCTAACCCAGTCCTAACCCAGACCTAACCCAGTCCTAACCCAGTCCTAACCCAGACCTAACCCAGAAATACCCCAGACCTAACCCAGTCCTAACCCAGACCTAACCAAATGCAGTACTACCCCAGACCTAACCCAGAAATAACCCAGACCTAACCCAGACCTAACCCAGTCCTAACCCAGTCCTAACCCAGTCCTAACCCAGTCCTAACCCAGACCTAACCCAGGCCTAACCCAGACCTAACCCAGTCCTAACCCAGACCTAACCCAGTCCTAACCCAGACCTAACCCAGTCCTAACCCAGTCCTAACCCAGTCCTAACCCAGACCTAACCCAGACCTAACCCAGACCTAACCCAGAAATAACCCAGACCTAACCCAGTCCTAACCCAGACCTAACCCAGACCTAACCCAGACCTAACCCAGACCTAACCCAGACCTAACCCAGAAATAACCCAGACCTAACCCAGTCCTAACCCAGACCTAACCCAGACCTAACCCAGACCTAACCCAGACCTTTTTTTTTTTTTTTTTTTTTTTTTTTTTTTAACGTGGTGAAATCCTCATGGACACCCCGGCTCCCTGGGGGGGAGGCCGGGGTAGTGCCGGACTCTTACCGGCTAAAACACCACGGTGACCGCCTGCGCCCTTTATCTGGGGAGAGTCACGGGAACCAAACTAGCGATACTACCGTGACTCTCCCCGTTGGCGCAACACCCTACTACGGGCCCTTCCCGGGGGAGGAGAAGCGATCCTCCTCCCCCAATGGGGGGCAAACTAAACTGATTGCCCCCCGGCGACGCCGCGCGGTCACACGCGACGTCGCCCCCACTCGCGCCGTTGCTACTAGGCGCGACCGGGCCCCCACCCGATCGCGACCACGGCTGCGGGGCCGGCTAACACTGCCGCCCCCGCTAGACGGGGCCCCTACCACGGGCCCCCGGTCCGGTGATAGGCTGGGTGCGAGGGGGAATGAGGGGATAAAGTCCCTCACCTCGCACCACAAACACCATCACCGACCCCTTCGCGCTCCCCCTGCCACGGGGAGCGGTGGAGGGTCTTACGGTCGGCGTCGCCGCCTGCCCCCCACCTCCTCTCGCGCCCTTTCGGCGTCCTCCTTCGCGGCCATGACCTCTTCACAAAACAAGGCCATGGCCGCCCACGCCTCCTTACTGCCGACCATCGCACGAATGACGGCCGGCAGCGAGAGGTCCGCTCCAATCGCTCTAATAAGGACACCGCGCTGCGCTGCCCACGCCGGGCAAAACTGCAGCGTGTGCTGCGCGGTGTCCTCCCTTCCCCTGCACCCTAACCCAGACCTAACCCAGTCCTAACCCAGTCCTAACCCAGTCTTAAACCAGTCCTAACTCAGACCTAACCGAGACGAAACCCAGACCTTATCCAATTCAGTCCTAACACAGTCCATATTCATTTTTTTTTTTTTTTTTTTTTTTTTTTTTTATTTCTGTTTTAGATACCGAAGGAGATCCTTGGATAGGCACCCATGCCTCAGAAGAATATATGGGTAGTTTGAGAATCTGACTCACCATACCCCACAAGTGTCTCATCCGTCTTTACTCATTCAGACACCACTCATGCCAACAAGCATCCCGGGATGCAGGCGAAACTGCTCTCCGCATTACTTCACCTAACCAATTCTAAACTAGCCCTAACGCAGTTCCAATACAGTCATTACAAAATGGGCTAGGTCTGGGCCAGTGTAGCGGGGGTCTGGGGCGCGCAGACCCCAGTCAGCAAAACGAATTCAATATGATGCTGTTCAATTTAATATGATACCGCTATTACAAAGGGGGTTAGGTCTGGGCTAGTGTAGCGGGGGTCTGGGGGGCGCAGACCCCTGTCAGCAAAACGAATTCAATATGATGCTGCTCAATTTAATTTGATACCGCTATTACAAAATGGGTTAGGTCTGGGCTAGTGTAGCGGGGGTTTGGGGGGCGCAGCCCCCCATTCAGCAAAACGAATTATGTACGATGCTGTTCAATTTAATATGATACCACTATTACAAAGTGGGTTAGGTCTGGGCTAGTGTAGCGGGGGTCTGGGGGGCGCAGACCCCTGTCAGCAAAACGAATTCAATATGATGCTGCTCAATTTAATTTGATACAGCTATTACAAAATGGGTTAGGTCTGGGCTAGTGTAGCGGGGGTTTGGGGGGCGCAGCCCCCCATTCAGCAAAACGAATTTAGTACGATGCTGTTCAATTTAATATGATACCGCTATTACAAAGTGGGTTAGGTCCGGGCTAGTGTTGCGGGGGTCTGGGGCGCGTAGACCCCAGTCAGCAAAACGAATTCAATATGATGCTGTTCAATTTAATATGATACCGCTATTACAAAGGGGGTTAGGTCTGGGCTAGTGTAGCGGGGGTCTGGGGGGCGCAGACCCCTGTCAGCAAAACGAATTTAGTACGATGCTGTTCAATTTAATTTGATACCGCTATTACAAAATGGGTTAGGTCTGGGCTAGTGTAGCGGGGGTTTGGGGGGCGCAGCCCCCCATTCAGCAAAACGAATTAAGTACGATGCTGTTCAATTTAATATGATACCACTATTACAAAGTGGGTTAGGTCTGGGCTAGTGTAGCGGGGGTCTGGGGGGCGCAGACCCCAGTCAGCAAAACGAATTCAATATGATGCTGTTCAATTTAATTTGATACCGCTATTACAAAATGGGTTAGGTCTGGGCTAGTGTAGCGGGGGTTTGGGGGGCGCAGCCCCCCATTCAGCAAAACGAATTTAGTACGATGCTGTTCAATTTAATATGATACCGCTATTACAAAGTGGGTTAGGTCCGGGCTAGTGTTGCGGGGGTCTGGGGGGCGCAGCCCCCCATTCAGCAAAACGAATTAAGTACGATGCTGTTCAATTTAATATGATACCACTATTACAAAGTGGGTTTGGTCTGGGCTAGTGTAGCGGGGGTCTGGGGGGCGCAGACCCCAGTCAGCAAAACGAATTCAATATGATGCTGTTCAACCCCTCGGGAATTTTTAATTTCTGTTTTATTCACTGTAATGCTCATGGAACGTACTTTCATATTCTTGTTTTTTGCTTCACGAAAATTTTTGTACACTAATTACTTTTTAATAGGAAAACGTGCAACGGCAAACTCCTTCCTAGGGTCACTGGGAAGATGACATTGACAAAATATGTTAAGATCAGCCGCCCCTATGCGTAAAGTATGTCGTTTTTCCATTTTTTCGATCCGGAGCGACACCAACATTGTGTTGCAATTTTAAACTGCGCGGTTAAACGGCGGGCCAAACAGTCGGTGGTTTATGCAACAGCAACCATCAAACTAGTAGGAGAATACACGCCCGTGATAGTATAGGAGATTCCCACTGTCCCTATCTTTTTTTTTATCTCGAACATATATATACCGGCTTATCGTCAATAACTCGAAAACCAGCACGTTAAGGCCAATTTTCGTCTATACGATTCTTATGCAGTTTTATATTCTCTACACGGTCCACTGATCGTTTTATTTTTTTGTCGAATTTTGAGAATTTTTTTTTTTTTTTCTCGAAAACGAGCTCGACGACCTGCACTATTGACGACGCCATCGTGTTCCCCGGATTTTTTCCTGCAAGATAGGGTGGCGATTTTTTGTCCTACGACGATTTTTGACGCCGGAGCGATGATTCGGAGCAGAGCGGACTTAGAAACTTTCGCGCGTCGACCGCCGGACCGATCGCTC
Source organism: Colletes latitarsis (assembly GCF_051014445.1). Classification (NCBI taxonomy): domain Eukaryota; kingdom Metazoa; phylum Arthropoda; class Insecta; order Hymenoptera; family Colletidae; genus Colletes; species Colletes latitarsis. Next base: position 393,691 of record NW_027488390.1, read on the forward strand.
CAGGCTGTTTTTCGTCAATAACTCGAAAACGAGCACGGTAACGCTCGTTTTCGCCCGTACGATACTTGTACCGTTTACCGTTGGCTACCTGGCAGATGGTTTGTTTTTTTTTTATCTCGAAGTTTGAGAGCTTTTTTAATTTTTTCCACAAAAACGAGCACGTGAACGCCAATTTTCGTCTATACGATTCTTATGCAGTTTTATATTCTCTACACGGTCCACTGATCGTTTTATTTTTTTGTCGAATTTTGAGAATTTTTTTTTTTTTTTCTCGAAAACGAGCTCGACGACCTGCACTTTTGACGACGCCATCGTGTTCCCCGGATTTTTTCCTGCAAGATAGCGTGTCGATTTTTTGTCCTACGACGATTTTTGACGCCGGAGCGGTGTTTCGGAGCAGAGCGGACTTAGAAACTTTCGCGCGTCGACCGCCGGACCGATCGCTCCAGGCTGTTTTTCGTCAATAACTCGAAAACGAGCACGGTAACGCTCGTTTTCGCCCGTATGATACTTGTACCGTTTACCGTTGGCTACCTGGTAGACGGTTTTTTTTTTTTTTATCTCGAAGTTTGAGAGCTTTTTTAATTTTTTCCACAAAAACGAGCACGTGAACGCCAATTTTCGTCTATACGATTCTTATGCAGTTTTATATTCTCTACACGGTCCACTGATCGTTTTATTTTTTTGTCGAATTTTGAGAATTTTTTTTTTTTTTTCTCGAAAACGAGCTCGACGACCTGCACTTTTGACGACGCCATCGTGTTCCCCGGATTTTTTCCTGCAAGATAGCGTGTCGATTTTTTGTCCTACGACGATTTTTGACGCCGGAGCGGTGTTTCGGAGCAGAGCGGACTTAGAAAGTTTCGCGCGTCGACCGCCGGACCGATCGCTCCAGGCTGTTTTTCGTCAATAACTCGAAAACGAGCACGGTAACGCTCGTTTTCGCCCGTACGATACTTGTACCGTTTACCGTTGGCTACCTGGTAGACGGTTTTTTTTTTTTTTATCTCGAATTTTGAGAGCTTTTTTAACTTTTTTCTCAAAAACGAGCGCGTGAACGCCAATTTTCGTCTATACGATTCTTATGCAGTTTTAGATTCTCTACACGGTCCACTGATCGTTTTATTTTTTTGTCGAATTTTGAGAATTTTTTTTTTTTTTTCTCGAAAACGAGCTCGACGACCTGCACTTTTGACGACGCCATCGTGTTCCCCGGATTTTTTCCTGCAAGATAGCGTGTCGATTTTTTGTCCTACGACGATTTTTGACGCCGGAGCGGTGTTTCGGAGCAGAGCGGACTTAGAAAGTTTCGCGCGTCGACCGCCGGACCGATCGCTCCAGGCTGTTTTTCGTCAATAACTCGAAAACGAGCACGGTAACGCTCGTTTTCGCCCGTACGATACTTGTACCGTTTACCGTTGGCTACCTGGTAGACGGTTTTTTTTTTTTTTATCTCGAATTTTGAGAGCTTTTTTAACTTTTTTCTCAAAAACGAGCACGTGAACGCCAATTTTCGTCTATACGATTCTTATGCAGTTTTAGATTCTCTATACGGTCCACTGATCGTTTTATTTTTTTGTCGAATTTTGAGAATTTTTTTTTTTTTTTCTCGAAAACGAGCTCGACGACCTGCACTTTTGACGACGCCATCGTGTTCCCCGGATTTTTTCCTGCAAGATAGGGTGGCGATTTTTTGTCCTACGACGATTTTTGACGCCGGAGCGATGATTCGGAGCAGAGCGGACTTAGAAAGTTTCGCGCGTCGACCGCCGGACCGATCGCTCCAGGCTGTTTTTCGTCAATAACTCGAAAACGAGCACGGTAACGCTCGTTTTCGCCCGTACGATACTTGTACCGTTTTCCGTTGGCTACCTGGTAGATGGTTTTTTTTTTTTTTATCTCGAAGTTTGAGAGCTTTTTTAATTTTTTCCACAAAAACGAGCACGTGAACGCCAATTTTCGTCTATACGATTCTTATGCAGTTTTATATTCTCTACACGGTCCACTGATCGTTTTATTTTTTTGTCGAATTTTGAGAATTTTTTTTTTTTTTTCTCGAAAACGAGCTCGACGACCTGCACTTTTGACGACGCCATCGTGTTCCCCGGATTTTTTCCTGCAAGATAGCGTGTCGATTTTTTGTCCTACGACGATTTTTGACGCCTGAGCGGTGTTTCGGAGCAGAGCGGACTTAGAAACTTTCGCGCGTCGACCGCCGGACCGATCGCTCCAGGCTGTTTTTCGTCAATAACTCGAAAACGAGCACGGTAACGCTCGTTTTCGCCCGTACGATACTTGTACCGTTTACCGTTGGCTACCTGGCAGATGGTTTGTTTTTTTTTTATCTCGAATTTTGAGAGCTTTTTTAACTTTTTTCTCAAAAACGAGCACGTGAACGCCAATTTTCGTCTATACGATTCTTATGCAGTTTTAGATTCTCTACACGGTCCACTGATCGTTTTATTTTTTTGTCGAATTTTGAGAATTTTTTTTTTTTTTTCTCGAAAACGAGCTCGACGACCTGCACTTTTGACGACGCCATCGTGTTCCCCGGATTTTTTCCTGCAAGATAGCGTGTCGATTTTTTGTCCTACGACGATTTTTGACGCCGGAGCGGTGTTTCGGAGCAGAGCGGACTTAGAAAGTTTCGCGCGTCGACCGCCGGACCGATCGCTCCAGGCTGTTTTTCGTCAATAACTCGAAAACGAGCACGGTAACGCTCGTTTTCGCCCGTACGATACTTGTACCGTTTACCGTTGGCTACCTGGTAGACGGTTTTTTTTTTTTTTATCTCGAATTTTGAGAGCATTTTTAACTTTTTTCTCAAAAACGAGCACGTGAACGCCAATTTTCGTCTATACGATTCTTATGCAGTTTTAGATTCTCTATACGGTCCACTGATCGTTTTATTTTTTTGTCGAATTTTGAGAATTTTTTTTTTTTTTTCTCGAAAACGAGCTCGACGACCTGCACTTTTGACGACGCCATCGTGTTCCCCGGATTTTTTCCTGCAAGATAGGGTGGCGATTTTTTGTCCTACGACGATTTTTGACGCCGGAGCGATGATTCGGAGCAGAGCGGACTTAGAAAGTTTCGCGCGTCGACCGCCGGACCGATCGCTCCAGGCTGTTTTTCGTCAATAACTCGAAAACGAGCACGGTAACGCTCGTTTTCGCCCGTACGATACTTGTACCGTTTTCCGTTGGCTACCTGGTAGATGGTTTTTTTTTTTTTTATCTCGAAGTTTGAGAGCTTTTTTAATTTTTTCCACAAAAACGAGCACGTGAACGCCAATTTTCGTCTATACGATTCTTATGCAGTTTTATATTCTCTACACGGTCCACTGATCGTTTTATTTTTTTGTCGAATTTTGAGAATTTTTTTTTTTTTTTCTCGAAAACGAGCTCGACGACCTGCACTTTTGACGACGCCATCGTGTTCCCCGGATTTTTTCCTGCAAGATAGCGTGTCGATTTTTTGTCCTACGACGATTTTTGACGCCTGAGCGGTGTTTCGGAGCAGAGCGGACTTAGAAACTTTCGCGCGTCGACCGCCGGACCGATCGCTCCAGGCTGTTTTTCGTCAATAACTCGAAAACGAGCACGGTAACGCTCGTTTTCGCCCGTACGATACTTGTACCGTTTACCGTTGGCTACCTGGCAGATGGTTTGTTTTTTTTTTATCTCGAATTTTGAGAGCTTTTTTAACTTTTTTCTCAAAAACGAGCACGTGAACGCCAATTTTCGTCTATACGATTCTTATGCAGTTTTAGATTCTCTACACGGTCCACTGATCGTTTTATTTTTTTGTCGAATTTTGAGAATTTTTTTTTTTTTTTCTCGAAAACGAGCTCGACGACCTGCACTTTTGACGACGCCATCGTGTTCCCCGGATTTTTTCCTGCAAGATAGCGTGTCGATTTTTTGTCCTACGACGATTTTTGACGCCGGAGCGGTGTTTCGGAGCAGAGCGGACTTAGAAAGTTTCGCGCGTCGACCGCCGGACCGATCGCTCCAGGCTGTTTTTCGTCAATAACTCGAAAACGAGCACGGTAACGCTCGTTTTCGCCCGTACGATACTTGTACCGTTTACCGTTGGCTACCTGGTAGACGGTTTTTTTTTTTTTTATCTCGAATTTTGAGAGCTTTTTTAACTTTTTTCTCAAAAACGAGCACGTGAACGCCAATTTTCGTCTATACGATTCTTATGCAGTTTTAGATTCTCTATACGGTCCACTGATCGTTTTATTTTTTTGTCGAATTTTGAGAATTTTTTTTTTTTTTTCTCGAAAACGAGCTCGACGACCTGCACTTTTGACGACGCCATCGTGTTCCCCGGATTTTTTCCTGCAAGATAGGGTGGCGATTTTTTGTCCTACGACGATTTTTGACGCCGGAGCGGTGTTTCGGAGCAGAGCGGACTTAGAAAGTTTCGCGCGTCGACCGCCGGACCGATCGCTCCAGGCTGTTTTTCGTCAATAACTCGAAAACGAGCACGGTAACGCTCGTTTTCGCCCGTACGATACTTGTACCGTTTACCGTTGGCTACCTGGCAGATGGTTTGTTTTTTTTTTATCTCGAATTTTGAGAGCTTTTTTAACTTTTTTCTCAAAAACGAGCACGTGAACGCCAATTTTCGTCTATACGATTCTTATGCAGTTTTAGATTCTCTACACGGTCCACTGATCGTTTTATTTTTTTGTCGAATTTTGAGAATTTTTTTTTTTTTTTCTCGAAAACGAGCTCGACGACCTGCACTTTTGACGACGCCATCGTGTTCCCCGGATTTTTTCCTGCAAGATAGCGTGTCGATTTTTTGTCCTACGACGATTTTTGACGCCGGAGCGGTGTTTCGGAGCAGAGCGGACTTAGAAAGTTTCGCGCGTCGACCGCCGGACCGATCGCTCCAGGCTGTTTTTCGTCAATAACTCGAAAACGAGCACGGTAACGCTCGTTTTCGCCCGTACGATACTTGTACCGTTTACCGTTGGCTACCTGGTAGACGGTTTTTTTTTTTTTTATCTCGAATTTTGAGAGCTTTTTTAACTTTTTTCTCAAAAACGAGCGCGTGAACGCCAATTTTCGTCTATACGATTCTTATGCAGTTTTAGATTCTCTATACGGTCCACTGATCGTTTTATTTTTTTGTCGAATTTTGAGAATTTTTTTTTTTTTTTCTCGAAAACGAGCTCGACGACCTGCACTTTTGACGACGCCATCGTGTTCCCCGGATTTTTTCCTGCAAGATAGGGTGGCGATTTTTTGTCCTACGACGATTTTTGACGCCGGAGCGATGATTCGGAGCAGAGCGGACTTAGAAAGTTTCGCGCGTCGACCGCCGGACCGATCGCTCCAGGCTGTTTTTCGTCAATAACTCGAAAACGAGCACGGTAACGCTCGTTTTCGCCCGTACGATACTTGTACCGTTTACCGTTGGCTACCTGGTAGACGGTTTTTTTTTTTTTTATCTCGAATTTTGAGAGCTTTTTTAACTTTTTTCTCAAAAACGAGCGCGTGAACGCCAATTTTCGTCTATACGATTCTTATGCAGTTTTATATTCTCTACACGGTCCACTGATCGTTTTATTTTTTTGTCGAATTTTGAGAATTTTTTTTTTTTTTTCTCGAAAACGAGCTCGACGACCTGCACTTTTGACGACGCCATCGTGTTCCCCGGATTTTTTCCTGCAAGATAGCGTGTCGATTTTTTGTCCTACGACGATTTTTGACGCCTGAGCGGTGTTTCGGAGCAGAGCGGACTTAGAAACTTTCGCGCGTCGACCGCCGGACCGATCGCTCCAGGCTGTTTTTCGTCAATAACTCGAAAACGAGCACGGTAACGCTCGTTTTCGCCCGTACGATACTTGTACCGTTTACCGTTGGCTACCTGGCAGATGGTTTGTTTTTTTTTTATCTCGAATTTTGAGAGCTTTTTTAACTTTTTTCTCAAAAACGAGCACGTGAACGCCAATTTTCGTCTATACGATTCTTATGCAGTTTTAGATTCTCTACACGGTCCACTGATCGTTTTATTTTTTTGTCGAATTTTGAGAATTTTTTTTTTTTTTTCTCGAAAACGAGCTCGACGACCTGCACTTTTGACGACGCCATCGTGTTCCCCGGATTTTTTCCTGCAAGATAGCGTGTCGATTTTTTGTCCTACGACGATTTTTGACGCCGGAGCGGTGTTTCGGAGCAGAGCGGACTTAGAAAGTTTCGCGCGTCGACCGCCGGACCGATCGCTCCAGGCTGTTTTTCGTCAATAACTCGAAAACGAGCACGGTAACGCTCGTTTTCGCCCGTACGATACTTGTACCGTTTACCGTTGGCTACCTGGTAGACGGTTTTTTTTTTTTTTATCTCGAATTTTGAGAGCTTTTTTAACTTTTTTCTCAAAAACGAGCACGTGAACGCCAATTTTCGTCTATACGATTCTTATGCAGTTTTAGATTCTCTATACGGTCCACTGATCGTTTTATTTTTTTGTCGAATTTTGAGAATTTTTTTTTTTTTTTCTCGAAAACGAGCTCGACGACCTGCACTTTTGACGACGCCATCGTGTTCCCCGGATTTTTTCCTGCAAGATAGGGTGGCGATTTTTTGTCCTACGACGATTTTTGACGCCGGAGCGATGATTCGGAGCAGAGCGGACTTAGAAAGTTTCGCGCGTCGACCGCCGGACCGATCGCTCCAGGCTGTTTTTCGTCAATAACTCGAAAACGAGCACGGTAACGCTCGTTTTCGCCCGTACGATACTTGTACCGTTTTCCGTTGGCTACCTGGTAGATGGTTTTTTTTTTTTTTATCTCGAAGTTTGAGAGCTTTTTTAATTTTTTCCACAAAAACGAGCACGTGAACGCCAATTTTCGTCTATACGATTCTTATGCAGTTTTATATTCTCTACACGGTCCACTGATCGTTTTATTTTTTTGTCGAATTTTGAGAATTTTTTTTTTTTTTTCTCGAAAACGAGCTCGACGACCTGCACTTTTGACGACGCCATCGTGTTCCCCGGATTTTTTCCTGCAAGATAGCGTGTCGATTTTTTGTCCTACGACGATTTTTGACGCCTGAGCGGTGTTTCGGAGCAGAGCGGACTTAGAAACTTTCGCGCGTCGACCGCCGGACCGATCGCTCCAGGCTGTTTTTCGTCAATAACTCGAAAACGAGCACGGTAACGCTCGTTTTCGCCCGTACGATACTTGTACCGTTTACCGTTGGCTACCTGGCAGATGATTTGTTTTTTTTTTATCTCGAATTTTGAGAGCTTTTTTAACTTTTTTCTCAAAAACGAGCACGTGAACGCCAATTTTCGTCTATACGATTCTTATGCAGTTTTAGATTCTCTACACGGTCCACTGATCGTTTTATTTTTTTGTCGAATTTTGAGAATTTTTTTTTTTTTTTCTCGAAAACGAGCTCGACGACCTGCACTTTTGACGACGCCATCGTGTTCCCCGGATTTTTTCCTGCAAGATAGCGTGTCGATTTTTTGTCCTAGCTCAATTATTAAGGGAGTTACGGTTTCTTGATTTTTCGGTATGTTCGAACTGGTCTTTTAGGCGGGCGCTCGGTCGCGCGGTGCTTTCGCATCGACCGACGTACCGATCGGCGGCGACGGTTTTTCGTCTATATCTCGAAAACTAGTACGCTAACACATATTTTGACCTATATGATATTTGTTCAGTGTAATTTTTTCTATCTGGTAGGCTGGTTTTTTTTTTTTTATCTCGAATTTTTTGAACGTTTTTGTTTTTTTCTCGAAAACTAGCGCGACGACCGATATTTTTAACTACGGTTTTGAATTCGTCTAATTTTTGCCTACAAGATAGCGTGTCGAGTTTTTGTCCTGCGACGATTTTGACCATTTTTTCATTTTTTTCTCGAAAACGAGCACGGCAATCTATATTTTTAACGACGGCATCGTGTTCCCCTGCTTTTTTCCTACAAGATAGCGTTTTTTTTTTTTGCCCTAGCTCAATTATTAAGGAAATTACAGGTGTTGGTTTTCGCTCTAAGTTATAACAGGCCGTTCGGGCGGGCGGTTGGGTCGCGCGGTTCCCCCCATAAGCGGCCGTGCGTAAGCCCGTGCGTCGCCGGCGTTCCGGCGGGCGCCTCGGTACCTATAAGAGAAGCGACGGTCCGGTCGAGTCGGTCGGGGCAGCGTCGAGCGTACGGCTATTCTTCGACCTCGGTTGAGAAGCAGTCGTCGCTCCTTGGGATTTCATCCTGACTGTTCTGTATCGTGCTCGTTCCAGGCTTTCTCCACACTGCATTGCCACGAGTCGGTGTCTTTGACCGAATGGCTCTTGAAGTGGTATAAGCGTCTCGAGTGACGTTGGTGACTTGTATACGTTTAAAATATGTATACTCGTACTATCCGAGCATCAACTCTTCAGTCCGAGCGATTGAAAATTTTGTGAAAACCATAAACTGGCACTACACTCTACGGAGCGTAGCTTAAAAGGCAAAAATTGTATGGAACTACGGTTCGTACTCTGGAAAGTGAGCAAAGAATGAAATACAGGTGTCTGACCTCGACATAACAGTACGGCGCCGAATACGTGCTTTCTCGACCAGCACATACGCGCTTTCTCGTTTTTGTCCAGCATGAATGCTTAGTCTTCGGGCCTGGCAATACGTGCTTCCACGATCGATGCCCAGCGTGAATAAGTGCCCGAGATGTTCAGCATGAGCGCAGCTCTACGTACTTTGTCGTTGTGGGATACCATTATACAATAATGTTCTGTTGTGAAGTAAAATACGAAACGAGAGAGTTTGGTGGTGACTCTGTCGAGAAAAAGCAAATAT
>NW_027488390.1:405000-407500 GCF_051014445.1 Colletes latitarsis
TTCCCGCTCGCGTCTCTCCCGTCCGTCGCCATTGCAAAGCTAAAAGCACAAGCGTTGGAGAGCCCGTGCAGACCATAGGTTCTCTCGACGAACGAGAATCGCCGTATTAATGGTAGATCGATGCTGGCGTGAGGTGACGCGCGTCGTCGTTTACACGATTGGGTCGAAACGAACAAAGAAACGAAAGAACATAACACAAAAACGTCCATTACTAAACAAAGATCTCGAACAAAAACAAGAAAACGTCCATTACTAACGAAAGAAAGAAACGAAAGAAAGAGGAGGAGAAGAGAAAATAAGACCCATCGTTGCGACGATCGAGGATGTCACCCGCCGTCAATTTTTCCATTATATACGCGTCTCGGTCGGAGATACGATGCTGGCTGTTTACGTTGCGCTCGCTCGAAGAGGAGACGACGACCGATTGTCACACACAACGCGCAGGGGCCGAAACAAAGCGCCCAAGGATCTACAGCCGAGGAACGAGACGCCGTCGAACATCGTTTCGCGACGTTCCTTTACGGTTTGAACTTGCGTATCCCGCTTTGCCCGGTGGCGTGTGTGCTCGTCGTCGTGCTCCGAACGAAACGTCCTGATGACGGCGAGGAAGTAATAAAATAATATACATCCTTACGGGTAGCCTGAAGCGAATCGCAAACGAACGACAACGCGTCGATTGTGCGGCCATCGTTGCTCGCGCGACTAACGACGACCAGCCGAGAAGGCTGTAGTTTATCGCATCGATTTCATCGAGCAACCGATGGACGCTGCCGCGTTCGTTCGTAAATGAATGTTATACATACTCACGGATAGCCTGAGGCGAATAATCGCAAACGACGACGCGTCGATTGTGCGGCCATCGTTGCTCGCGCGACTAACGACGATCAGCCGAGACGGCTGTAGTTTATCGCATCGATTTCATCGAGCAACCGATGGACGCTGCCGCGTTCGTTCGTAAATGAATGTTATACATACTCACGGATAGCCTGAGGCGAATAATCGCAAACGACGACGCGTCGATTGTGCGGCCATCGTTGCTCGCGCGACTAACGACGATCAGCCGAGACGGCTGTAGTTTATCGCATCGATTTCATCGAGCAACCGATGGACGCTGCCGCGTTCGTTCGTAAATGAATGTTATACATACTCACGGATAGCCTGAGGCGAATAATCGCAAACGACGACGCGTCGATTGTGCGGCCATCGTTGCTCGCGCGACTAACGACGATCAGCCGAGACGGCTGTAGTTTATCGCATCGATTTCATCGAGCAACCGATGGACGCTGCCGCGTTCGTTCGTAAATGAATGTTATACATACTCACGGATAGCCTGAGGCGAATAATCGCAAACGACGACGCGTCGATTGTGCGGCCATCGTTGCTCGCGCGACTAACGACGATCAGCCGAGACGGCTGTAGTTTATCGCATCGATTTCATCGAGCAACCGATGGACGCTGCCGCGTTCGTTCGTAAATGAATGTTATACATACTCACGGATAGCCTGAGGCGAATGATCGCAAACGACGACGCGTCGATTTTGCGGCCATCGTTGCTCGCGCGACTAACGACGACCAGCCGAAACGGCTGTAGTTTATCGCATCGATTTCATCGAGCAACCGGTGGACGCTGCCGCGTTCGTTCGTAAATGAATAATATACATACTCATGGCTAACTTGAGGCGAATAATCGCAAACGACGACGCGTCGATTTTGCGGCCATCGTTGCTCGCGCGACTAACGACGACCAGCCGAAACGGCTGTAGTTTATCGCATCGATTTCATCGAGCAACCGGTGGACGCTGCCGCGTTCGTTCGTAAATGAATAATATACATACTCATGGCTAACTTGAGGCGAATAATCGCAAACGACGACGCGTCGATTTTGCGGCCATCGTTGCTCGCGCGACTAACGACGACCAGCCGAAACGGCTGTAGTTTATCGCATCGATTTCATCGAGCAACCGATGGACGCTGCCGCGTTCGTTCGTAAATGAATAATATACATACTCATGGCTAACTTGAGGCGAATAATCGCAAACGACGACGCGTCGATTTTGCGGCCATCGTTGCTCGCGCGACTAACGACGACCAGCCGAAACGGCTGTAGTTTATCGCATCGATTTCATCGAGCAACCGATGGACGCTGCCGCGTTCGTTCGTAAATGAATGTTATACATACTCATGGCTAACTTGAGGCGAATAATCGCAAACGACGACGCGTCGATTTTGCGGCCATCGTTGCTCGCGCGACTAACGACGACCAGCCGAAACGGCTGTAGTTTATCGCATCGATTTCATCGAGCAACCGATGGACGCTGCCGCGTTCGTTCGTAAATGAATAATATACATACTCATGGCTAACGTGAGGCGAATAATCGCAAACGACGACGCGTCGATTGTGCGGCCATCCGTTGCTCGCGCGACTAACGACGACCAGCCGAGAAGGCTGTAGTTTATCGCATCGATTTCATCGAGCAACCGATGGGCGCTGCCGCGTGCG
>NW_027488390.1:412500-430000 GCF_051014445.1 Colletes latitarsis
TCAGGAAAGCAAAGAGAGATGGGGAAGCATTATGACTAGCGTATACTTAACACCTGGGGGCTTCGGCCCCCATTTCACGTTAAGGCTTATTGGAGAAGGTATACTATACAAAAAGGGGCTATATGCCCCTTTTTCACTTTAAGGAACTTTTCAAAAGTTCCTACTCGAACATCTGGGACTTCTCCAAGAAAGACCTAACTCATACCAGGGGGCTATAAGCCCCCTTTTTGCTTTAATGCTTTTCCGAGGAGGCGATCCTGACACCAGAAATCAAAAAGGGGGCTATATGCCCCCTTTTCACGTTGAGCAAAAACCAAGATCAGGATGAGACACGAAACGACGTCTGTATGCGTCCCCAAAAGCAATACGCCGCTGGGAAAAGCAATACGCCGCTGGGCTTGGCAGAACCCAGCACACCAAAACATCTGGTGGCAGACGTCGTAATGCCAGACGAATGACGGAAGGAGGCCACCGTAGAAGTAGCTGAGCTGCTCCCTACTGCCTGAAGGTGTCGGCTGGGAAACCACGCTAGTATCCTAGGTAGGGAGACGGGCCTCGAAACGTGGATCGCTCCCCTGGCCATTAGAAGACCCCGCCTAGACCAGCTCAACTCCGAGCTGTAAACCGGTGGTGTACGGCTCTGTCAGACTCGGAGTCCTTGCCATACGGACGCTGCATATAGGAAGGATATGCAGCGTATGACGAAAACACTGAAAGGTACGCCAACGACGAAAGACAACATGTATTTATACATGTAAGACCGTCGTCGCGCTGCTGACAGCAGCTCCCGTCGTTGGCGATGGCAAAAGGACGCTGAAGCGTCAAGAGCATAGTTAATGATGGCAAAGTGAGCTCTACTAGTCGTGCTAAGGACGAGTCCCACGTTTTGGAGCTAATGCTACAGGGACATGATGCCCGAGGTCATGTCCTAGTTACGCAGCGGGTTCCCTGCAAAAACAGGGAGCAGAAACCGGGCGTAGCGAAGCAGAGGGAACATCTGCTTGAGGTTTGTTCCCCACGTGTTTGCCGTGCGTGGCGACCTGTGTCGGCGGAAAGGAGGATCCTGGGATCTGAGGGCCCTCTCTCCTGCGGGAGTGTAGCTGCCCAACACGTACCTTTGGCCTCTGCTTCGTCTAGACAGGCGGCTAGGCGAGAAAAGCAGCCCTGTGCCTAGTCAATCGGCTCGGAACACCACTCGTGGGTTCTATTGGGCGAGGAAGTGAACCTAGGAGTCCGGGGAAAGCCCGGTCGGCCTTTGTTCGCGGACTATATCCCGGGTGCAAGTCCTAACCCAGGCGGAGCCGGGTTCCAATTGAGGGTCCATGGAGGCCGGGACACACGCCGGGACGAAAAGGAAAGTACATAAGTATGGATCCAAAAATTAAATTAACCCCCATTGACGCCTCGGTACCCCGCAAGGGGGAAAAGGGAGTGAAGGAGGCCGCTGTCGCTGCTCCCGGCAGAACGACGGCGGTGAGTAAGAGAGCTGGGGTGGTTTCACCACCCCAGAAAAAAGAGAAAGCGAAGGCGGTTGAAGTAGGTAAGGGCGCTAAAACGCCCCCCTGCACCAGACCCTCGACGCGAAAGACGGCTTCACCACCTAAGCCGGCAGGAACGATATCCCCTGCGTCGATTAAGGATATCAAGAAGGACGGACCGGGGACACCACCCCGCACAAATCCACCGAAGAAGCCGGAGGCCAAAAAGCCAAAGGCAACTTCTGCAGGCAACGCCACGTCTTCGGACGGAGGATTGGGCCAAGTTGACAGCGACGGTTGGGTAACCGTCGTGAAAAAGGAGAAGCCGCAAAGGGCAGAAAAAGCCCGGAAAAGCGGCGAGGAGTTGCCAGGAAAGGTGTCGGCGGAGGCGACACCTGGTCCATCGAACAGGCCTCTCGACAAAATCAGTGGAGAGGCCTCGAAATTGTTCAAGGGTATCCGGACCAGCTGTCTTGGAAAAGAATCCAGGCTCAGCAAGGAGACCGGAGCCTTGATCGTAGGCAACGCGGCAGCTCTCTACGAGCTAGTCCAGGAGGTTCTCGTGCAGAACTCTTTCCTGAAAGGACAGCTCGCGGCGATCCGGCAAGAGGTGAGAGCCTCCCAGAGGATCGCAGAGAGGGTTGCCCCTACGGTTTCGCAGACGACGGGATCCCGTCCGACTGTGAAACCTGTACCAGTTCGTGCGGCAACAACCTACGCGCAAGCGGTAAAGGTTGACGCCAACCGAGTTTCCCCGGAAGCGGTTAAACCACCACGACATGTGGTGCGTATTTTCCCGCCGAAAGGGAAAGGACAGAACAGTGATGTCACAAAACAGACTGTTCTGTCACTGGTCAAGCCGGCGAAAGCCAAGATCCGCGTGAGGTCTGTCCGACGCATCCACTCCGGTGGCATAGCCGTCGAGACTGAACGCAAGGAGGATCTAAAGGCCTTCGTCAACTGCGCGAAGCTGAAAGAAGTAGGGCTTTCAGCTACTCTACCGACCTTGAGGAACCCTACACTTATAGTGTACGACGTTCCTAAGGCGATGAGAAAAGAGGAGGTTTCTTCCAGTATCTGGAAGCAAAACCTCAGCGATATGACCCAGGGGGATGTGTCGTCCAGCCTGAAGGTCCGGTTTGCAACCGGCCCGAAGGAAAAGGACACTGCCAACTGGGTCATGGAAGTCAGTCCGCAGGTTCGCCAGCGGCTGAAGAGCTCGGGCAGAGTGTACCTAGGGTGGTCGTCATGCAGAGTGCAGGACTACGTCTCGGTGACACGCTGCTTTAAGTGTCAAATGTTTGGCCACATGGCCAAACATTGTAAAGCAAAAAGCGAGGTTTGCGGTCACTGCTCCGAAGAAGGGCATACCATTGCCTCTTGTACGGCGAAGAGTAAGTCCCCAACTTGCTCAAACTGTAAATCAAGAGGTAATCAGCACAACCATAAGTCGCGAGACAAAAACTGCCCTGCCTATAAGGCAGCTTTAGATCTAGCAGTATCTCGTACGAATTATGGATAGAAACGACCCGGAGAATCCTCTAAGGCAATTGCGCATCGCGCAGCATAATATGCGGCGTGCGCTAATTGTTCATGGTGAGGTGAGCGAGCTAATGCACGCAAAGGAGATCGACGTGCTGCTCATGCAGGAACCTTACCAATTTCAGGGACAGATTCCAGGCTTTGGGCTCACGGCGAAGGTGATCGCCGAGAATGAAAGGGCTATGGCCGCAATAGTGGTCAGAAACCCGGACATCTCGGTGGTAAAAATCACACAGCTGTGTGATACTCACACCTCCTGCGTTTGCATTAGCGGACCCTTCGGTAGTTTCTACCTCGTTAGCCAGTACTTTCAATGCTCGGAAGACATTGAACCAAGTCTGGCACGCTTGGAGAGGACACTCGATGCTCTCCAACACCGTCGAGTCGTGATAGCCGCGGACGTCAATGCCAAATCCCACCTTTGGGGGGGAGAAAGCGTTCGACCGGACACGCGAGGCGAGAAACTCGAAGAGTTTATCGCATTACACGACTTGACGATTTTGAACGAGGCTGGGAGTATTCCTACATACTCCAGCCCTGCCGGTGAGTCATGGATCGATGTCACATTATCGACTCCAGACATGGCGACAATTGTGCGAAACTGGACGGTTCACGAGGATTGGACCTCCAGTGACCACCGACTCATTGATTTTGTCTTACAGTTCACGGACGTGAATGAGAATCGAAGCCCACAGCCTCGATTCCGCACGTTGCATGCGAACTGGGAGCGATTTGATCAAGTTCTTCTTGAAGGCGCGAGGCAATTACCCCTCGGCACTGGTTGCCGCAGGGAAGTCGAACACCTAGCACAAGAGGTCGAGAAATCGATCATCGATGCGTGCAATGCCTCAATGCGCCCCAAGAA
Source organism: Colletes latitarsis (assembly GCF_051014445.1). Classification (NCBI taxonomy): domain Eukaryota; kingdom Metazoa; phylum Arthropoda; class Insecta; order Hymenoptera; family Colletidae; genus Colletes; species Colletes latitarsis. Next base: position 416,386 of record NW_027488390.1, read on the forward strand.
GTGGCATTCGAAGTCCGTCCCATGGTGGACGGAAAATTTGACGAGAATGAAAGCGCGAGTCTATCGACTTAGACGAGCCTTTCAGCGCGAGAGGAACTCGGAGGAGAGAGCGGCAAAGCAGGCTGAGTATCGAACATCTAGACTCGCCTACACAGCCGCTGTGCGCGCTGCGAAAGCACAAAGCTGGCAGAACTTTGTGACGGAGCAGGGGAATAAAGAGCCATGGGGACTTGTGTACAAGATCGCCCAAAAGAAACTCTGTGTTGAGACTGCGGTCTCTAACATTCGAACGCCGGAAGGATATACGACTGACTGGGAATCGACTGCCTCGCAGCTCCTACAGGCGCTAATCCCGGACGATTCGTCCACGGATGAAACGCCGGAGCAAGCAAACACCAGAGCTGATGCTGCAACCGATCCGCCGACTGAAGACTGTCCAGTCTTCACGAGGAATGAGCTCGGAGCTGCAATATCGCGCTTAAAGCGAGGCAAATGCCCTGGGCTGGACCGTGTAGAGGCCGAGGTAGTTAAATGTGCTTATGGATCCATCCATAGTGCTCTACTTCGACTCTACAACGGGTGTCTAGCGCACGGGGTCTTCCCCGTTAGGTGGAAAATCGGCTCGATCAGAGCAATCTTGAAAGGGCCCGATAAACCACCAACGGACGTCAAGTCGTATAGACCGATATGCCTACTTTCCATCTTAGGCAAAGTATTAGAGAGACTAATGCTTAACCGAATGAGTAACATATTCCTAAACCCAGAACATTGTTCCGATCGGCAATATGGATTCAGGCCTGGACGATCCACGGAAGACGCCGTGGTGAAGCTCAGGGAATTGATATCCCAGCGAGAGGAACGATATGTGATGGGTCTCTCCTTCGACATCGCCGGAGCTTTTGATAATGTTTGGTGGCCAAGCATACTTCAGAAGCTGAAACGCCGGGGATGTCCCCGAAATCTTTATCGACTCATGGTCGACTACTTCGCTGACCGTGTGGTTACAATAGTTTCCAAACACGGTAATGTGCGTAAGCAAGTCACCAAGGGCTGCCCTCAGGGGTCGATACTCGGTCCGAGCTGTTGGAACCTAGTCTTTGACGAAGTTCTACAGCTCCTATCAAACGAACACCTGGCTTGCGAGCCAATAGCCTACGCTGACGACTTACTCGTGGTATTCTACGGAAACTCGAGGAATCAGTTGCAGCAAAGAGGGCAAAGAGTCGCGGATACAATTTCTGAGTGGTGCGCCACACAGAAACTTACACTATCTGCGACTAAGACCGAGATGATTCTCTTGAAAGGAAATCTGGATAGAGAACGACCTCCTGTGATAAGGATAAACGGGAGAAGTGTGGCACTCAAGCAAACCATAAGGTACTTGGGTGTTCACATCGATGCGCGAATGGGAGTAAGATCCCACGTCGAATACTTGAATGCCAAAGTCATGCGAACGTTTTATACGCTAGCAAGACTTGCTCGATCAAACTGGGGATTGGGACACAGAACCATGCGTACTTTGTACAAAGGTCTCTTCGTCCCGATCACGACATACGCCGCCGCCGGATGGGTAGACATGCTCACCTCTGTGACAAGAACTAAACTTGCCAGGGCGCAGAGACATGTTTTGCTCGCCGTCACCAAGGCCTATCGTACGGTATCTACCGACGCGATCACTGTGATTGCCGGGACGATGCCGATAGACTTGGTGTTAGTGGAGCGCGCGTGTGCATACCAGATTAGAAGACAAATCAATATCGAAGTCGGAAATTGTCGAATAAGTCGAGCCGATTTGGCGGCTGGAGAAGTAACCGCTGCTCAGGCGAAAGCCTTGGTGCGAGCGGAACTTCTCAATATGTGGCAAACGAGATGGTCGTCATCGGAGAAAGGTAGGGTCACCTACCGCTACTTCTCTGATGTATCTGACCGTCTCAATGCAAGCTGGGTGATCTTGGATCACTACGTAGTACAATTCCTAAGCGGGCACGGAGATTTCCGAGCCAAGCTCAAGGAATTTGCTTTAGTACCGCACGAGAATTGCGACTGTGGCCAAGTGGAAACACCAAACCACGTCCTATTCGAGTGCCGGAGGTACCGAGACGCGCGAGAACTCCTGAGACAAGCGGCTGAAGAAGCTGGCCATCCGTGGCCGGTGACCGAAGCCGATCTTGTAAAACAAGACCTATACAGGGAGTTCCGGACATATACGCGCTCGGTACTACTTATGAAAGCAGGGCGAAACCAAAACCGCCATTGAACGCAATACGCTACGTAACAGAACGAGAGAAGTCTGCGGATTCTCTTTAAGAACCATGCTTGAAAATGTACTCGAACGGATGCTAGGTCATGTGCTTCGGCAATGACCTCCTCGGGCCGGGATACAAGCCCCGCTTGCTTCGGCAAGCGTTCCTGGATTGGGTTGGACTCGAGGTGGCAGCAGGTTTCGACGTCGTTAGCCTCCAAACGCATAACGACGCGTGAAAAGTAGATGCCCGAACATCAGGCAAAATGTAGTTGCTGGTATAGACCTTCGGTCTGAGGTACAGCAAAGTCCCCAAGTGGCAACGCGCTTGGACAGAATAACGGCTACACACTACATGTCCCTATCTACTGACACACTACATGTCCCTATCTACTGAGTCGCATTCTGACTGCCGAAGGGAACGGACGTGTTCAACCGCTGCTCCGCTACCTGATCCGCTCAACCGAGGAGTTACCGCCGCGTGGGTTTTTCCCGCTACCTGGCCGGAATTTCGACGTTTCGAGGAGTGTTACGTGTATTTTCGCGATTTATTCGCGTGGTACACGGGAGTTTTAGGCGTGATTGTGCGATAAATCTGTTTACTGTGTGTTTCTCCGGAGCGGAATTCCAAAAACTCGAACGAGATTTGTAATTTCGGAAACTTCGGGGCGACCGTGCGGTTTCGTCGCGGATATCTCCGCCGTCAGGCCAGATATCGGGCTGAAATTGCAGCAGTGTATAGTCCGCATTATCACAAACAGAACGCCGCTTCGTGATTGAAAATCGGAGGAAAATTCGATTTTTAAGAACGTTATAGGCGAGGAGTGACGCGACGGTGAGTCATCGCCGCGTGGGTTTTTCCCGGGGCGCGGCCGGAATTTCCAGCGCATACCTGGAATCTACGGGCGTGTCCGCGTTAGATCCGCGTTTAGAGGATAGTGCTAGGGATTATTCGTGTAGTGTTGCGGTCTCCTGTGGTTTCCTTGAAGTGGAAGTGCAAATACTCTGCGAGATTTGTAATTTTCAAATCTTCGGGGCGACCGTGCGGGTTCGTCGCCGTATATCTACGCCATCCGGCTGGATATCGGTGTGTCCTCGCGGCAGTGGACTGCAGGCATCGCCGCGGATACAACGATAGTTTTAAATTCAAAATCGGAGTAGGTTTCGAGTTTAAAGGACGTTTTTAAGTGCGTGAACGGCATTTCCAGGCGGGCCACGTCAGCGCCGCCATTTTGAGCCGACCGCGTGGCACGTAGCCAACGCCCAGTGACGTCAGCGACGCCATCTTGGGTCAAGCGCGTGACGCGCGATCAGTGCCTGGTGAAGCGGACGCGGCCATCTTGGGTCGACCGCGCCGCCGACCGAACGACCGCACCCGAGTCCTGCCGACAGGGCCCGATCGCCGAGGAGGAGTGGGGGCGAGCCCCGGGCGCGGCTTTCCGAACGACCGCGCACGAGCGGATCCGACGGGATCCGAGCAAGGAGGAGGAGTGGGGGACGGTCCCCGCTTCAGTATGGCGCCGACCGCGCCGGCGAAGGTAGTCTTGTCGCGCTTGGGCGACAAGACGAAGACGACGACAGCAGCCACGACAACGCCAGCGAGAACCATGGGAGCAGGACAGCCTCCCGCAACGAAGAGGAAGGCCAGCGTCACGCCGGTCAAAGACACCGGCAGCGTGGGTAGCAAGAAGAGGGCTACAGAACCAGCCCCGGAGGAGAAGAAAACCGTGGCCGGTATGAAGGCCACGGCCAGCGCCATCGAGGACCGGATGCTGCAGTTTTGCATGGATCCGGTCAAAAAGATAAATAAGGAACAGGCAGCCGTCATCATGCGTCTCTTCAAGGAGATGCGTGGTGTAGTGCAGGACCTGGTCGAGGAGAATAGCTTCCTGGAAGGACAGCTACACCAGGCGAAGACGCAGCGGAAATCGTCGGAGGCGGTGCTTACCGGGGCGGTTGAAAAATCGCTCCAAGCGACCAAGTGCCTGGAGCGGGCGGTGAAGAAGGTGGAGGCACCCAAAGCTCTCTCCTACGCGGAGAAGCTTAAGATGGGAGCGACACCGTCGCCGCGAACAGCCCCGCCGGCGCTTGGACCGCCAAGGAACGTGGCGATGATTTTCCCCGATCAGAAGGACGGGGAAATCCGGACCAGCGAAGAAGCCAGGGAGGCGGTATTCACTCTGGTCAACCCCCGGAAGAGGGGGCTACAAGTGAAGGCCGTAAGGAAGATCCACGGCAATGGCATTGCCGTGGAAACCGCTACCGCCGAGGGACTCAAAGCACTCACCGAGAGTGCTAAACTAAAGCAGGCCGGGCTTACGGTCAAAACGCCGGTCACGAGGAAGCCGAAGATGACCATCTTCGACGTTCCACGAGCCATGACCGAGAAGGAGATCGCCACGTGCCTAAGGAGGCAGAATCCGAACGTGTTCGGAGAAGGGGAAGAGAAGGAAGTGACCTTCTGCTTCCGGACAGGAAGGAAGGATGGCGAAGAGACCAACTGGGTGGTCGAGGTCTCCCCGAAGCTCAGGTTGAAGATGCTCGAGGCGCACAAAGTCTTCCTGGGCTGGAACGCCTGTAAAGTGCGAGACTTCCTCGCCGTTAGCAGGTGCTTCAAGTGCCAGGGATTCGGGCACATTGCCAAGCATTGCCGTCAAAAGGAGGACGTGTGCGGCCACTGCGCACACATTGGACACAGCGCGAAGGCGTGTCCAAAGAGGAACCAGCCCGCAGTCTGCGTGAACTGCAAACGGGCTGGTAAGAAGGGAGACCACGCCGCTTCCAGCGCGTCGTGCCCAGGATATGAGAGGGCAGTCCAGCGGGCCGTAAATAGAACCGGTTATGTGTAATAACGCTTCTACGGACGGACGAGGACTCACGATCCTGCAGCTCAACATGCAGCGATCAAAAGTCGTGCCACACGAGGTCAGGCAACAAATGGAAGAAACCAATGCGGATATCCTGCTTATGCAGGAACCGTATAGTTTCAAGAGAGTTATCCCAGGTTTCGGGACGGGCGCTACGATAATTTTTCATAACCACGCAGACGAACCGCCGCTCGCGGCCGTATGCGTGAGGAATAGAAAGTTTTCCGTGCTCAAAATCGCAGACTTGTGCACAACGCATTGCGTTTGTGTTCAGCTCTTCGACGGCAGCACGGAACTGTACGTAGTGAGTCAATACTTTCCGCCGTCGGAAAATATTGAACTCGGGCTAGCTCACCTCGACACAGTACTAACAAGGCTAAGGGGGAAAAGAATTATAATAGGCGCGGACGCGAACGCGAAGTCGCATGTATGGAACAGTAGAGTCACCGACGAACGTGGGGAACTACTCGAGGAATTACTCGTTAGACATAACTTGTTAGTGCTGAACGAGGCGGGACATCCCACCACGTTTGAGAACACGCGGGGATCATCGAATATCGACGTCACTCTCGCGACCTGGGAAGCTATACCGCTCGTACACGGCTGGAAAGTGTACGAGGACGGAACCTCCAGCGATCATAGAATCCTGGAGACGCGCCTGAACCTCGGCACGCGAAGAGGACAGCCGCCGCCCCTACAGCCACGGTACAACACCAGGAAGGCCGACTGGAACAAGCTCCAGAGGACACTCATCCAGGAGAAGCGCTCCTTGACGAACGTCGACCTAAACAGTCGGCAAGACGTCGAGGCAATGGCGGAAACCATGGAGCGGGTAATATTGACCGCCTGCGAAGCGGCAATGCCCAAAAAGATATGGCACCAGAAATCCGTACCGTGGTGGACAGAGGAACTAACAAGGATGAAGAGAGCAACCTACAGAGCAAGAAGACTGTATCAGGGGACACACGATCCCCCGACGAGGGAGATACTTAAACAGGAATACCGACGGTTCAGGAGAACCTATAAAAAAAAGGTGACGAGCGAGAAGAATCGCTCATGGCGCCAGTTCGTCACCAGCCAAGGGAACCAGGAAGTCTGGGGTGTCGCAACGAAAACATCCCTGGGGAAACTCAGGAGGGAGGAAGCCACTTCCTCGATCAAACTGCCACACGGGGGTCATACGACCTCGTGGAGATCAACCGCGGAAGCGATGTTGACGGCGCTCGTCCCGGAGGACGACACGGAGACAGACACCCCAGAACAAGCAAGGACACGCCTGGAAGTCCGAATCCAGCCAACAACGGAGGACAGCCCCCCATTCCAGTGGGAAGACCTGAGTGCCGCTGTAACGCGCCTCAGAAAAGGTAAATGTCCGGGGCCGGACAGGATCGAGGTGGAAGTTATCCAGAAATCCTGGGGATGTCTCCACGAGGAGCTCCTCAGGCTCTGTAACGGATGCCTCGAATGGGGAGTATTCCCAGCTCGTTGGAAGGTGGGTACCATCATTACAATACCCAAGGGCCCGGACAAGGATAGGAGTAACCCGAAGTCGTATCGGCCAGTTTGCCTGCTTTCAATGGTAGGGAAGCTGCTCGAACGACTGATGGCGAACAGACTCGCGAGTATTTTCCTCGATCATGACCTAACCTCCGACCGACAATACGGGTTTAAACCTGGACGGTCGACGGAGGAGGCGATCGTTAAATTTCGTAGTATTCTTAGGGAAAGGGAATTCGCGGAGGCAAAATACGTGATTGCGATAGCGTTCGATATTTCGGGCGCTTTCGATAACGTATGGTGGCCAAATGTCCTGTACGAACTCAAGAGGAGGGACTGCCCACGAAACCTATACAGGCTAGTGGAAAGTTACTTCTCGGAGAGGGCAGTGCAGATCGTGGGGAAACAAGACTCAGTCCGGAAACCCGTTACCAGAGGCTGCCCGCAGGGCTCGATATTGGGTCCAAGTTTTTGGAACCTAATTTTCGATGACCTGCTGGCGGTTCTCACATCCGACGAGCTGGAATGTGAACCGGTTGCCTATGCGGACGACGTCCTGGTCGTGATTTCCGGCAACTCGAGAGAGGAGCTGAGAAGGAAGGGCCAGGGGGTCGCCACGGCAATGTCCGAGTGGTGCGGAAGGAGAAAGCTGGAACTCTCAGCCGAAAAGTCGGAGATGCTCTTGGTCAAAGGATCGCTCGATGCAGCGCGTCCACCGACCATCCGCATCTCCGGCAGAGGCATAAGAATGAAGCCAGCAATCAGGTACTTAGGAGTACATTTTGAGAAAGGACTCCGGTTGAACACGCATATCGTGACAACTTCGGAGAAATGCAGAGGTTTGTTCAACAGTCTCGCGAAGGTGGCCAAAGCGAACTGGGGACTGGGACATCGTGCACTCCGTCTCTTGTACGGGGGGCTCTTTGTACCCATAACCACGTACGCAGCGGCGGGCTGGAGCGACCTGATGAACAAAACGGCAAGACGGATGCTGGCTCGTTCTCAGAGACAGGCTCTCCTTCGAGTCACCAAGGCATATTGCACGACGGCCACGGACGCACTAACGGTGATCGCGGGCGTACCCCCGATCGACCTGGTGGTGGAAGAAAGGGCAAGAAGATACTGGATTCGGACGGAAGAAAGAAGAGGACGAAACAACGGCAACGAGGAAGAGGAAGGCCGTGATTACGGCGAAGAAAGAAGAAGGGCGGCGGCGGAAATGCTGGACGCCTGGCAGGAGCGTTGGCAGGTTTCAACCCATGGCCGGACGACCTTTGAGTTCTTCGGAGACGTCCGGCAGAGAACACGGGCCACCTGGATAGAACCGGACCACTATGTCACGCAATTTCTTAGTGGTCACGGTAACTTCAGGTGGAAGCTCAGATCCTTCGCTCTGAGTGAAACTGCAATGTGCGAATGTGGGACCGGCGAGGAAACGCCGAAGCACATACTTCTCGACTGTCCGAGGCACGAGGCGGCCAGGGCGGTCTTGAAGACGGCACTGCGGCTTAACGGCTGCGGATGGCCGGTCGCGGATGCGGAGTTGGTTTCCAAAACCAATTTCCGACACTTCCGCGACTTCGCACGAGCCTCGCTCAAGGCCAAAGAGACCCCAGCCTACGTGGGATGGCAGCAAGAAGAAGATGAATAGGAAGAAAGAAGAAAGAAGAAAGAAGAAAGAAGAGGAAGGGAAAACAAAGTGAAGTGAAGTGAAGTGTAGTGCCGTGCATTGAGAAACCGCGAACCGCGAACCGCGAACCGCGAACCGCGACAACGTATCACCGCGTACCGAGGACTGCGGACCCGCGAATCCGCAAATCCGCGAACCGCGAGACCGCGAATCCGCGAGACCGTGCGCCGCGAAACCGCGAGTTGTGCGTCGCGAAACCGCGAATCGGGCGTCGCGAGACCGCGAGTCCGCGAGACCGTGCGCCGCGAAACCGCGAGTTGTGCGTCGCGAAACCGCGAATCGGGCGTCGCGGAACCGCGAATCCGCGAATCCGCGAGACCGTGCGTCGCGAAACCGCGAGTGACGAGTCGCGAGACCGCGAATCCGCGAGACCGTGCGCCGCGAAACCGCGAGTTGTGCGTCGCGAAACCGCGAATCGGGCGTCGCGGAACCGCGAATCCGCGAATCCGCGAGACCGTGCGTCGCGAAACCGCGAGTGACGAGTCGCGAGACCGCGAATCCGCGAGACCGTGCGCCGCGAAACCGCGAGTAGTGCGTCGCGAAACCGCGAATCGGGCGTCGAGGAACCGCGAATCCGCGAATCCGCGAGACCGTGCGTCGCGGAACCGCGAGTGGCGAGTCGCGAGACCGCGAATCCGCGAGACCGTGCGCCGCGAAACCGCGAGTTGTGCGTCGCGAAACCGCGCATCGGGCGTCGCGAGACCGCGAATCCGCGAGACCGCGCGCCGCGAAACCGCGAGTTGTGCGTCGCGAAACCGCGAATCGGGCGTCGCGAGACCGCGAGTCCGCGAATCCGCGAGACCGCGAATCCGCGAGACCGCGAATCCGCGAGACTGTGCGCCGCGAAACCGCGAGTCGTGCGTCGCGAAACCGCGAATCGGGCGTCGCGAGACCGCGAACCCGCGCATCCGCGAGACCGTGCGCCGCGAAACCGCGAATCGGGCGTCGCGAGACCGCGAACCGCGAAAAACCGCGAAATCCGCGACATCGCGTTTTTTTTTTTTTTTTTTTTTTTTTTTTTTTTTTTCTTTCTCCGTCAACAACGCGCGCGCATCGGGAGGACAGTGCAGTGGACTAAAAGTGCATCGGAACATCAAGAAAGAAGAAGGACACATCAAGAGGAATCAGGACAACGTACACTGACACACACCAACACATACGCACACACACAGCTACACCCACAACCAACCAACCGGACTACGTACGAGGATAAGGACACGACCACAAGGACAGGACAACACAGAACGGAGGGACATTCCTAAGGTAGTATAACCTGCGATCACCGGTGCAGGCAGACTTCTCCACAGAAGCTGCGGTGGTTGCAGGCAATAATCGGCTCGTGCCAACCTGCTGGAATCGAGCGAAAGCTGGCAGCTCCGCCTCCTCGTGGCCCCCGCTGGTAACGACGCTGCAGGTTGCTTCGCAACCTGGAGCGTCGGCTAAGAGAGCTGCTTCCCGAAAGGGTAGATTCAACTTGTCCAAAGACCCGCAAGGCGAGGACAGGGTATTTCCAGCCCAGAGTGCGGTAGAACACCTACACCGTACGCTTCCCTTCGCCGTTGTCGTCGGAAAGTAGATAGAAAAACCGCTTGGTACCGGGAGTATGCCCAGCCTCCGTGCAGGGTACAGGCATCCCAGGGCCCATTCAGGGCAAAGCGACAATACTTGTCCCTATCTACTGATGGGAGTGGCTGTAGAGCTCTTAAGGCGGTCGTTTGAGGTGTCGGGGGGACTTGCCTAGTATCCGAGACCAGTCCTTAAGCAGCCTACAGTCGAGCAAGCCAGCCACCTTCTCGCGGTTCCCATTGTGAGTACCCTCCTGCAGGGGGAAACCAAGAGCTGCCACTGCGAATGCAGAACCCGCAGGATCAGCCCTGCGGGAACTGCTACCAAGGCAGGGACGGTGAAGGTGCACACCGTTTGGGAGTGTAGCGACCCCACCTACCCGAGCCAACGATCCGTCGTATGTCCGGACTTATAGAGGAATGGAAAGGAGTTTTTATAGAAGGGACAGAAAGGGAAGATCGGAGATCCATGCCATGCGCGTGGAAACAGAGATGTCAGAAAAAGAATGGGTGTCAGGAAAGCGGAAAGGAGCAGGAAAGAGCCTAAATTGCAAATTAGCGTATATTGTCATCAAGGGGGCTTCGAGCCCCCTTCGCACTGAGAGGCTCTTTCCGGAAGGTGAGTACTGCACACCAGGGGGCTTATAGCCCCCACAGCCTGTTGAGCAAGGAAGAAAGAAAGAAAGAAAGAAAGAAAGAGAGAAAGTGAAGGAAAGAAGGAAGGAAAGAAAAGGAACGAAAGAGACACAAACAAAAAGGGGCTATATGCCCCTTTTTTGCTTTAAGCAAAAATAGAGAAAGAAGGGAATGATCATAAAAAGGGGCTATATGCCCCTTTTTTGCTTTAAGGGCTTTTTAAGCCCACCACGACGTCTGTGCTGTATTAAAAGCAATACGCCGCTGGCATTTTTAAAAAAATGCCGGCGAAAGCAATACGCCGCTGGACTTAGTCCAATTCAGCGCACCAAAACACCTGGTGACAGACGTCGAATGTCCGGAGGATCGACGGACCGAACGAAGAGTGTGTTGATGCACCTAGACCTGAAAAAGAAAGAAAGAGACAATTAATGCAGGAATCCAAACATCAATCAAAATAAGAACTAAAATGTCTCAAAACAGAAGAGGTCTCAAAACCCTCAGGGACAGTGGTGTGAGTGGTACACGCCACTGTACGGGTAGCGAACCCGAGGAGCCTGAGCACCCATACCGTAAATCCTCTGTTGGTCGTCGCAACGACCCATTCGCAACTCCTCTCGGTCTTGCCTATGGTACGCGACGGCAGCGGAAACGGGGGGCTCGGCTTTACCGCCCGGCCCGCGAGAATGGCAACTCTTCAAACGGCCTCCAAATCCTAAGCTTGGCTTCGTGGTGATGGGATGAATGGTTGGGGGGGTAGCCCCAACCCCAAGCGAACAACACTGGGGTACCTGCCGACCCCCTGGTGATGGCATGCTCGGCCCCAGGGCTCCGTGTGTCAGGCCTGTCCTGGAAAGGCGGCTCTTCCTGGACAGTATCAAAACCGACCATACTCGTGGGACTCTTATGGACAACACAATACTTAAACCTAAAACTAAAACAAAAAACAAAAAGGCAACGAAGACGGAAACGAACATGGCTACGAACACGGAAAAAGGAAAAGGCAAAAAGAACGGCAACGATAAAAGATCGTTTCTTAACCGAGTGATCGCAGATAGCTCTACTGACAGCAGCAGTAGCAGCTCTGACGAGAGCGAGGTAATGAGTGCGGCAGAGCTCAGATCAACTGAGAAATGCTGCGGAAAAGAGACAAAGGCCATCCCTCCTCGAAAGAGGAAGATGGTTGAACAAGAGTCGAATGAAAGCGATATTACTCCTACTCAAATGACCACGAGAAGTTTTTCACAAAAACTTCAATCGCAACCGGAGAACATTCCGAAGCCTGTGGAAAGAGTAAAGGAACAAAGGAATGAATTAGAGAATTATCTGTTAAATGAGACAGAAATCGACAAAAAGGAAATCAGCACCATCATGGCAAAATGGGGAATTATGGAGAGCATTCTCTATAATCTCATAATTGAAAATGAGAAGCTGAAGGTCGCAAGCGAGCAAAGGGGCCCGGTGCTCTCTTACTCGCAAGTGGCAAATTTGAACAAGGGCACGACCTGCACCCCTAATACCAAATCCGGACCTGGTCCGGCTTCAAAGGCGACTCTAGCGACTCAGTCGAAGAAGGCAGGCGAGGTCATCCTCGTTAGGCCTTCCAAGGAAAACGACAAGAGGAGCAATGAGGAAATTAAACGTAGCGTGACGGATCAGCTGAAAAGCATCCGCTCTAAACTACATGTAAAGGGAATAAGACAGATGAGAAATAAAGGCCTCATCATTGAGGTCGAAAGCAAGAGTGATGCGGACTTAATTAAGAGCGCTCCGCTCCAAAAAGCGGGCCTCAAAATTGAGGACCCAAAAAAGCAGAGTCCGAGCATCATAATCTATGATGTTGAGAAGGAACACACCTCGGAGGAGTTAAAGGCCGAGCTTGTGCAGAAAAACTTCCACAATCGAAGTGACAAAGAAGTGGAAGAGCTTGAAAGAAGCATTTCTTTCAGGCATTCCTTTAAAGCCAAGGATAGTGAAAAAGTGAACTGGATCGTGGAAATTCCCGGTCCAGTCTACAAGGAATTGACGGAAAGAGGTAAGGTGTTCCTGATGTGGTCTTCGTACCGCGTCAGAGAATACCTGAACATCACCCGATGTTTCAAATGTCACGGGTTCGGGCACATTGCAAAGAATTGCAGTGCCCCGGACCAGTTATGCGAAAAATGTGGTTCCAAGGACCACCTTAGAGAAAAATGCACAGTCAAAGATGCGCCAAAATGCATCAACTGTGCAAGGGCGAAAAAGAGTGACACAAAACACTCAGTAAAAGATAAAAACTGTCCCGTATTTGTACGGTACGCGGACATGTTGAAGACTAAGATCAACTGGACATGATTATCGCCCAAATCAATGCTCAGAGGTCGGCTGCTGCGGCAGCAAATATACTAAGTAGAATCCAACAGGATAATATAGACATAATCTGCATACAAGAACCTTATACATACGGCAATAAGGTAAGAGGGTATTCCACCAGTGTAACGACAATCCAACCTGACACTGAGTCTCCTTGGGTGGCGACAGTAATCGCAAATAACAACATCCAGGCGTTTCAACTAAATGCAGAGAAAGACCAACACATTATGACAGTACACATACAATATGGGCAAATTAACTTCTTTTTAATAAACGTGTACTGTCAACACTCATTGGAGATCGATCCAATCTTAACAAGACTGCAGAAAACACTGAGTAAACTTAGACAAGAAAAAGTATTGATAACAATGGACTCTAATGCTCATTCGACACTCTGGTATGCAAACCAAACAGACAGTAGGGGAAGGAAAATGGAGGATTTTATCCTCCAGAACAACCTGAACCTACTCAACGAACCGAATCAAACTCCTACTTTTCTCACTAGCAGAGGCGAATCGAACATTGACCTAACACTTGCATCGATGAGCCTAATAAACAGCATAACAGAATGGAAAGTGTGGCCTGACTGTAACGTCAGTGACCACAGTTTAATATCAATGAAGTTAGGAATCACAAGTAGAGGCAATAATCATCTCTCCCTCCGCAGCGGATACAACATCCGCAGGGCGGACTGGGAGAGATTTGAAGTAGAAACAGACAACCGCATCACTGACGCCTTTCTGCAAAGAATAGGCACAGTGACCGC
>NW_027488391.1:0-17500 GCF_051014445.1 Colletes latitarsis
ATGAAAGTTAGGTATCTAGATAGATAGATAGGAAAGTTAGATAGATAGAAGTTAGAAGTAGGTAGGTAGGAAAGGTATAGAAGTAGGAAAGGTATAGAAGTAGGAAAGGTATAGAAGTAGGAAAGATATAGAAGTAGGAAAGATATAGAAGTAGGAAAGATATAGAAGTAGGAAAGATATAGAAGAAGAAAAGTATATAGGAGAAAAGAAAAAAGAAAAAAGAAAAAGAAAAAAGAAAAAAGAAAAAAGAAAAAAGAAAAAAGAAAAAACAGAAGAGAGAGAAAGAAAATTTTTAAAGCAATACGCCGCTGGACTTAGGTTTTTTTTTCAAAAGCAATACGCCGCTGGACTTTGTTTTTTTTTTTCAAAAGCAATACGCCGCTGGACTTAGTCTTTTTTTTTCAAAAGCAATACGCCGCTGGACTTGGTATTTTTTTTCCAAAAGCAATACGCCGCTGGACTTTGTTTTTTTTTTTCAAAAGCAATACGCCGCTGGACTTTGTTTTTTTTTTTCAAAAGCAATACGCCGCTGGACTTAGTCTTTTTTTTTCAAAAGCAATACGCCGCTGGACTTGGTATTTTTTTTCCAAAAGCAATACGCCGCTGGACTTGGTCTTTTCCACTTCAAAGCAATACGCCGCTGGGTTAGGCTAACGGCGCACCGGACCGATCGGTCGCAAATTTGGTTGCACCGAACCGATCAGTCGCAAACCTAGCCACGAGTGCCGGACCGATCAGTCGCAAACCAAGCCACGAGTGCCGGACCGATCAGTCGCAAACTTAGCCACGAGTGCCGGACCGATCAGTCGCAAACCTACCCACGAGTGCCGGACCGATCAGTCGCAAACCTAGCCACGAGTGCCGGACCGATCAGTCGCAAACTTAGTTCTACTCGAATCTAGTCTCAACCGAAGCCCGACCAAACCAAATCCAGTACCAACCCAGACCTAACCCAGTCCTAACCCAGTCCTAACCCAGTCCTAACCCAGTCCTAACCCAGACCTAACTCAGACCTAACCCAGACCTAACCCAGACCTAACCCAGACCGAACCCAGACCTAACCCAGACCTAACCCAGTCCTAACCCAGACCTAACCCAGACCTAACCCAGACCTAACCCAGACCTAACCCAGACCTAACCCAGAAATAACCCAGACCTAACCCAGACCTAACCCAGTCCTAACCCAGTCCTAACCCAGTCCTAACCCAGACCTAACCCAGTCCTAACCCAGTCCTAACCCAGACCTAACCCAGACCTAACCCAGACCTAACCAAATCCAGTACTAACCCAGACCTAACCCAGTCCTAACCCAGACCTAACCCAGACCTAACCCAGTCCTAACCCAGTCCTAACCCAGACCTAACCCAGACCTAACCCAGACCTAACCCAGACCTAACCCAGACCTAACCCAGACCTAACCCAGTCCTAACCCAGACCGAACCCAGACCTAACCCAGACCTAACCCAGTCCTAACCCAGACCTAACCCAGTCCTAACCCAGACCTAACCCAGACCTAACCCAGTCCTAACCCAGTCCTAACCCAGACCTAACCCAGACCTAACCCAGACCTAACCCAGACCTAACCCAGACCTAACCCAGAAATAACCCAGACCTAACCCAGACCTAACCCAGTCCTAACCCAGTCCTAACCCAGTCCTAACCCAGACCTAACCCAGTCCTAACCCAGTCCTAACCCAGACCTAACCCAGTCCTAACCCAGTCCTAACCCAGACCTAACCCAGACCTAACCCAGACCTAACCAAATCCAGTACTAACCCAGACCTAACCCAGTCCTAACCCAGACCTAACCCAGTCCTAACCCAGACCTAACCCAGACCTAACCCAGTCCTAACCCAGTCCTAACCCAGACCTAACCCAGTCCTAACCCAGTCCTAACCCAGACCTAACCCAGTCCTAACCCAGTCCTAACCCAGACCTAACCCAGTCCTAACCCAGTCCTAACCCAGACCTAACCCAGACCTAACCCAGACCGAACCCAGACCTAACCCAGACCTAACCCAGTCCTAACCCAGACCTAACCCAGACCTAACCCAGTCCTAACCCAGTCCTAACCCAGACCTAACCCAGTCCTAACCCAGTCCTAACCCAGACCTAACCCAGTCCTAACCCAGTCCTAACCCAGACCTAACCCAGTCCTAACCCAGTCCTAACCCAGACCTAACCCAAACCTAACCCAGACCGAACCCAGACCTAACCCAGCCCTAACCCAGACCTAACCCAGACCTAACCAAATCCAGTACTAACCCAGACCTAACCCAGTCCTAACCCAGACCTAACCCAGTCCTAACCCAGACCTAACCCAGACCTAACCCAGTCCTAACCCAGTCCTAACCCAGACCTAACCCAGACCTAACCCAGACCGAACCCAGACCTAACCCAGACCTAACCCAGTCCTAACCCAGACCTAACCCAGACCTAACCCAGTCCTAACCCAGTCCTAACCCAGTCCTAACCCAGACCTAACCCAGTCCTAACCCAGTCCTAACCCAGACCTAACCCAGACCTAACCCAGACCTAACCAAATCCAGTACTAACCCAGACCTAACCCAGTCCTAACCCAGACCTAACCCAGTCCTAACCCAGACCTAACCCAGACCTAACCCAGACCTAACCCAGACCTAACCAAATCCAGTACTAACCCAGACCTAACCCAGTCCTAACCCAGACCTAACCCAGTCCTAACCCAGACCTAACCCAGACCTAACCCAGTCCTAACCCAGTCCTAACCCAGACCTAACCCAGACCTAACCCAGTCCTAACCCAGTCCTAACCCAGACCTAACTCAGACCTAACCCAGACCTAACCCAGACCTAACCCAGTCCTAACCCAGTCCTAACCCAGTCCTAACCCAGAAATAACCCAGACCTAACCCAGACCTAACCCAGTCCTAACCCAGTCCTAACCCAGTCCTAACCCAGACCTAACCCAGACCTAACCCAGACCTAACCCAGACCTAACCCAGTCCTAACCCAGACCGAACCCAGACCTAACCCAGACCTAACCCAGTCCTAACCCAGACCTAACCCAGTCCTAACCCAGACCTAACCCAGACCTAACCCAGTCCTAACCCAGTCCTAACCCAGACCTAACCCAGACCTAACCCAGACCTAACCCAGACCTAACCCAGACCTAACCCAGAAATAACCCAGACCTAACCCAGACCTAACCCAGTCCTAACCCAGTCCTAACCCAGTCCTAACCCAGACCTAACCCAGTCCTAACCCAGTCCTAACCCAGACCTAACCCAGACCTAACCCAGACCTAACCAAATCCAGTACTAACCCAGACCTAACCCAGTCCTAACCCAGACCTAACCCAGTCCTAACCCAGACCTAACCCAGACCTAACCCAGTCCTAACCCAGTCCTAACCCAGACCTAACCCAGTCCTAACCCAGACCTAACCCAGACCTAACCCAGTCCTAACACAGTCCTAACCCAGTCCTAACCAAGTCCTAACCCAGAACCTACCCAGTCCTAACCCAAACCTAACCCAGACCTAACCCAGACCTAACCCAGTCCTAACCCAGTCCTAACCCAGACCTAACCCAGTCCTAACCCAGACCTAACCCAGTCCTAACCCAGAAATACCCCAGACCTGACCCAGACCTAACCCAGACCTAACCCAGCCCTAACCCAGACCTAACCCAGACCTAACCCAGACCTAACCCAGAAATAACCCAGACCTAACCCAGACCTAACCCAGACCTAACCCAGACCTAACCCAGTCCTAACCCAGACCTAACCCAGTCCTAACCCAGACCTAACCCAGACCTAACCCAGACCTAACCCAGACCTAACCCAGAAATAACCCAGACCTAACCCAGACCTAACCCAGTCCTAACCCAGAAATACCCCAGACCTGACCCAGACCTAACCCAGACCTAACCCAGCCCTAACCCAGACCTAACCCAGACCTAACCCAGACCTAACCCAGAAATAACCCAGACCTAACCCAGACCTAACCCAGTCCTAACCCAGTACTAACCCAGTCCTAACCCAGACCTAACCCAGTCCTAACCCAGACCTAACCCAGACCTAACCCAGTCCTAACCTAGACCTAACCCAGTCCTAAACCAGACCTAACCCAATCCTAACCCAGTCGTAACCCAGACCTAACCCAGTCGTAACCCAGACCTAACCCAGTCGTAACCCAGACCTAACCCAGTCGTAACCCAGACCTAACCCAGTCGTAACCCAGTCCTAACCCAGTCCTAACCCAGACCTAACCCAGACCTAACCCAGACCTAACCCAGTCCTAACCCAGTCCTAACCCAGACCTAACCCAGTCCTAACCCAGACCTAACCCAGACCTAACCCAGTCCTAACCCAGACCTAACCCAGTCCTAACCCAGTCCTAACCCAGTCCTAACCCAGTCTTAAACCAGTCCTAACTCAGACCTAACCGAGACGTAACCCAGACCTTATCCAATTCAGTCCTAACACAGTCCATATTCATTTTTTTTTTTTTTTTTTTTTTTTTTTTTTTATTTCTGTTTTAGATACCGAAGGAGATCCTTGGATAGGCACCCATGCCTCAGAAGAATATATGGGTAGTTTGGGAATCTGACTCACCATACCCCACAAGTGTCTCATCCGTCTTTACTCATTCAGACACCACTCATGCCAACAAGCATCCCGGGACGCAGGCGAAACTGCTCTCCGCATTACTTCACCTAACCAATTCTAAACTAGCCCTAACGCAGTTCCAATACAGTCATTACAAAATGGGCTAGGTCTGGGCCAGTGTTGCGGGGGTTTGGGGCGCGCAGACCCCAGTCAGCAAAACGAATTCAATATGATGCTGTTCAATTTAATATGATACCGCTATTACAAAGGGGGTTAGGTCTGGGCTAGTGTAGCGGGGGTCTGGGGGGCGCAGACCCCTGTCAGCAAAACGAATTCAATATGATGCTGCTCAATTTAATTTGATACCGCTATTACAAAATGGGTTAGGTCTGGGCTGGTGTAGCGGGGGTTTGGGGGGCGCAGACCCCAGTCAGCAAAACGAATTCAATATGATGCTGTTCAATTTAATTTGATACCGCTATTACAAAATGGGTTAGGTCTGGGCTAGTGTAGCGGGGGTTTGGGGGGCGCAGACCCCAGTCAGCAAAACGAATTCAATATGATGCTGTTCAATTTAATTTGATACCGCTATTACAAAATGGGTTAGGTCTGGGCTAGTGTAGCGGGGGTTTGGGGGGCGCAGCCCCCCATTCAGCAAAACGAATTATGTACGATGCTGTTCAATTTAATATGATACCACTATTACAAAGTGGGTTAGGTCTGGGCTAGTGTAGCGGGGGTCTGGGGGGCGCAGACCCCTGTCAGCAAAACGAATTCAATATGATGCTGTTCAATTTAATTTGATACAGCTATTACAAAATGGGTTAGGTCTGGGCTAGTGTAGCGGGGGTTTGGGGGGCGCAGCCCCCCATTCAGCAAAACGAATTATGTACGATGCTGTTCAATTTAATATGATACCACTATTACAAAGTGGGTTAGGTCTGGGCTAGTGTAGCGGGGGTCTGGGGGGCGCAGACCCCAGTCAGCAAAACGAATTCAATATGATGCTGTTCAATTTAATTTGATACCGCTATTACAAAATGGGTTAGGTCTGGGCTAGTGTAGCGGGGGTTTGGGGGGCGCAGCCCCCCATTCAGCAAAACGAATTTAGTACGATGCTGTTCAATTTAATATGATACCGCTATTACAAAGTGGGTTAGGTCCGGGCTAGTGTTGCGGGGGTCTGGGGCGCGCAGACCCCAGTCAGCAAAACGAATTCAATATGATGCTGTTCAATTTAATATGATACCGCTATTACAAAGGGGGTTAGGTCTGGGCTAGTGTAGCGGGGGTCTGGGGGGCGCAGACCCCTGTCAGCAAAACGAATTTAGTACGATGCTGTTCAATTTAATTTGATACCGCTATTACAAAATGGGTTAGGTCTGGGCTAGTGTAGCGGGGGTTTGGGGGGCGCAGCCCCCCATTCAGCAAAACGAATTAAGTACGATGCTGTTCAATTTAATATGATACCACTATTACAAAGTGGGTTAGGTCTGGGCTATTGTAGCGGGGGTCGGGGGGGCGCAGACCCCAGTCAGCAAAACGAATTCAATATGATGCTGTTCAATTTAGTTTGATACCGCTATTACAAAATGGGTTAGGTCTGGGCTAGTGTAGCGGGGGTTTGGGGGGCGCAGCCCCCCATTCAGCAAAACGAATTTAGTACGATGCTGTTCAATTTAATGTGATACCGCTATTACAAAGTGGGTTAGGTCCGGGCTAGTGTTGCGGGGGTCTGGGGCGCGCAGACCCCAGTCAGCAAAACGAATTCAATATGATGCTGTTCAATTTAATATGATACCGCTATTACAAAGGGGGTTAGGTCTGGGCTAGTGTAGCGGGGGTCTGGGGGGCGCAGACCCCTGTCAGCAAAACGAATTTAGTACGATGCTGTTCAATTTAATTTGATACCGCTATTACAAAATGGGTTAGGTCTGGGCTAGTGTAGCGGGGGTTTGGGGGGCGCAGCCCCCCATTCAGCAAAACGAATTAAGTACGATGCTGTTCAATTTAATATGATACCACTATTACAAAGTGGGTTAGGTCTGGGCTATTGTAGCGGGGGTCTGGGGGGCGCAGACCCCAGTCAGCAAAACGAATTCAATATGATGCTGTTCAATTTAATTTGATACCGCTATTACAAAATGGGTTAGGTCTGGGCTAGTGTAGCGGGGGTTTGGGGGGCGCAGCCCCCCATTCAGCAAAACGAATTTAGTACGATGCTGTTCAATTTAATATGATACCGCTATTACAAAGTGGGTTAGGTCCGGGCTAGTGTTGCGGGGGTCTGGGGGGCGCAGCCCCCCAGTCAGCAAAACGAATTTAGTACGATGCTGTTCAATTTAATTTGATACCGCTATTACAAAATGGGTTAGGTCTGGGCTAGTGTAGCGGGGGTTTGGGGGGCGCAGCCCCCCATTCAGCAAAACGAATTAAGTACGATGCTGTTCAATTTAATATGATACCACTATTACAAAGTGGGTTTGGTCTGGGCTAGTGTAGCGGGGGTCTGGGGGGCGCAGACCCCAGTCAGCAAAACGAATTCAATATGATGCTGTTCAACCCCTCGGGAATTTTTAATTTCTGTTTTATTCACCGTAATGCTCATGGAACGTACTTTCATATTCTTGTTTTTTGCTTCACGAAAATTTTTGTACACTAATTACTTTTTAATAGGAAAACGTGCAACGGCAAACTCCTTCCTAGGGTCACTGGGAAGATGACATTGACAAAATATGTTAAGATCAGCCGCCCCTATGCGTAAAGTATGTCGTTTTTCCATTTTTTCGATCCGGAGCGACACCAACATTGTGTTGCAATTTTAAACTGCGCGGTTAAACGGCGGGCCAAACAGTCGGTGGTTTATGCAACAGCAACCATCAAACTAGTAGGAGAATACACGCCCGTGATAGTATAGGAGATTCCCACTGTCCCTATCTTTTTTTTTATCTCGGACATATATATACCGGCTTATCGTCAATAACTCGAAAACCAGCACGTTAAGGCCAATTTTCGTCTATACGATTCTTATGCAGTTTTAGATTCTCTACACGGTCCACTGATCGTTTTATTTTTTTGTCGAATTTTGAGAATTTTTTTTTTTTTTTCTCGAAAACGAGCTCGACGACCTGCACTTTTGACGACGCCATCGTGTTCCCCGGATTTTTTCCTGCAAGATAGCGTGTCTATTTTTTGTCCTACGACGATTTTTGACGCCGGAGCGGTGTTTCGGAGCAGAGCGGACTTAGAAACTTTCGCGCGTCGACCGCCGGACCGATCGCTCCAGGCTGTTTTTCGTCAATAACTCGAAAACGAGCACGGTAACGCTCGTTTTCGCCCGTACGATACTTGTACCGTTTACCGATGGCTACCTGGTAGATGGTTTTTTTTTTTTTTATCTCGAATTTTGAGAGCTTTTTTAATTTTTTCCACAAAAACGAGCACGTGAACGCCAATTTTCGTCTATACGATTCTTATGCAGTTTTATATTCTCTACACGGTCCACTGATCGTTTTATTTTTTTGTCGAATTTTGAGAATTTTTTTTTTTTTTTCTCGAAAACGAGCTCGACGACCTGCACTTTTGACGACGCCATCGTGTTCCCCGGATTTTTTCCTGCAAGATAGCGTGTCTATTTTTTGTCCTACGACGATTTTTGACGCCGGAGCGGTGTTTCGGAGCAGAGCGGACTTAGAAACTTTCGCGCGTCGACCGCCGGACCGATCGCTCCAGGCTGTTTTTCGTCAATAACTCGAAAACGAGCACGGTAACGCTCGTTTTCGCCCGTACGATACTTGTACCGTTTACCGTTGGCTACCTGGTAGATGGTTTTTTTTTTTTTTATCTCGAATTTTGAGAGCTTTTTTAACTTTTTTCTCAAAAACGAGCACGTGAACGCCAATTTTGGTCTATACGATTCTTATGCAGTTTTAGATTCTCTACACGGTCCACTGATCGTTTTATTTTTTTGTCGAATTTTGAGAATTTTTTTTTTTTTTTCTCGAAAACGAGCTCGACGACCTGCACTTTTGACGACGCCATCGTGTTCCCCGGATTTTTTCCTGCAAGATAGGGTGGCGATTTTTTGTCCTACGACGATTTTTGACGCCGGAGCGATGATTCGGAGCAGAGCGGACTTAGAAACTTTCGCGCGTCGACCGCCGGACCGATCGCTCCAGGCTGTTTTTCGTCAATAACTCGAAAACGAGCACGGTAACGCTCGTTTTCGCCCGTACGATACTTGTACCGTTTACCGTTGGCTACCTGGTAGACGGTTTTTTTTTTTTTTATCTCGAAGTTTGAGAGCTTTTTTAATTTTTTCCACAAAAACGAGCACGTGAACGCCAATTTTCGTCTATACGATTCTTATGCAGTTTTATATTCTCTACACGGTCCACTGATCGTTTTATTTTTTTGTCGAATTTTGAGAATTTTTTTTTTTTTTTCTCGAAAACGAGCTCGACGACCTGCACTTTTGACGACGCCATCGTGTTCCCCGGATTTTTTCCTGCAAGATAGGGTGGCGATTTTTTGTCCTACGACGATTTTTGACGCCGGAGCGATGATTCGGAGCAGAGCGGACTTAGAAACTTTCGCGCGTCGACCGCCGGACCGATCGCTCCAGGCTGTTTTTCGTCAATAACTCGAAAACGAGCACGGTAACGCTCGTTTTCGCCCGTACGATACTTGTACCGTTTACCGTTGGCTACCTGGTAGACGGTTTTTTTTTTTTTTATCTCGAAGTTTGAGAGCTTTTTTAATTTTTTCCACAAAAACGAGCACGTGAACGCCAATTTTCGTCTATACGATTCTTATGCAGTTTTATATTCTCTACACGGTCCACTGATCGTTTTATTTTTTTGTCGAATTTTGAGAATTTTTTTTTTTTTTTCTCGAAAACGAGCTCGACGACCTGCACTTTTGACGACGCCATCGTGTTCCCCGGATTTTTTCCTGCAAGATAGCGTGTCTATTTTTTGTCCTACGACGATTTTTGACGCCGGAGCGGTGTTTCGGAGCAGAGCGGACTTAGAAACTTTCGCGCGTCGACCGCCGGACCGATCGCTCCAGGCTGTTTTTCGTCAATAACTCGAAAACGAGCACGGTAACGCTCGTTTTCGCCCGTACGATACTTGTACCGTTTACCGTTGGCTACCTGGTAGATGGTTTTTTTTTTTTTTATCTCGAATTTTGAGAGCTTTTTTAACTTTTTTCTCAAAAACGAGCACGTGAACGCCAATTTTGGTCTATACGATTCTTATGCAGTTTTAGATTCTCTACACGGTCCACTGATCGTTTTATTTTTTTGTCGAGTTTTGAGAATTTTTTTTTTTTTTTCTCGAAAACTAGCTCGACGACCTGCACTTTTGACGACGCCATCGTGTTCCCCGGATTTTTTCCTGCAAGATAGGGTGGCGATTTTTTGTCCTACGACGATTTTTGACGCCGGAGCGGTGTTTCGGAGCAGAGCGGACTTAGAAACTTTCGCGCGTCGACCGCCGGACCGATCGCTCCAGGCTGTTTTTCGTCAATAACTCGAAAACGAGCACGGTAACGCTCGTTTTCGCCCGTACGATACTTGTACCGTTTACCGTTGGCTACCTGGTAGACGGTTTTTTTTTTTTTTATCTCGAAGTTTGAGAGCTTTTTTAATTTTTTCCACAAAAACGAGCACGTGAACGCCAATTTTCGTCTATACGATTCTTATGCAGTTTTATATTCTCTACACGGTCCACTGATCGTTTTATTTTTTTGTCGAATTTTGAGAATTTTGTTTTTTTTTTCTCGAAAACGAGCTCGACGACCTGCACTTTTGACGACGCCATCGTGTTCCCCGGATTTTTTCCTGCAAGATAGCGTGTCTATTTTTTGTCCTACGACGATTTTTGACGCCGGAGCGGTGTTTCGGAGCAGAGCGGACTTAGAAACTTTCGCGCGTCGACCGCCGGACCGATCGCTCCAGGCTGTTTTTCGTCAATAACTCGAAAACGAGCACGGTAACGCTCGTTTTCGCCCGTACGATACTTGTACCGTTTACCGTTGGCTACCTGGTAGATGGTTTTTTTTTTTTTTATCTCGAATTTTGAGAGCTTTTTTAATTTTTTCCACAAAAACGAGCACGTGAACGCCAATTTTCGTCTATACGATTCTTATGCAGTTTTATATTCTCTACACGGTCCACTGATCGTTTTATTTTTTTGTCGAATTTTGAGAATTTTTTTTTTTTTTTCTCGAAAACGAGCTCGACGACCTGCACTTTTGACGACGCCATCGTGTTCCCCGGATTTTTTCCTGCAAGATAGCGTGTCTATTTTTTGTCCTACGACGATTTTTGACGCCGGAGCGGTGTTTCGGAGCAGAGCGGACTTAGAAACTTTCGCGCGTCGACCGCCGGACCGATCGCTCCAGGCTGTTTTTCGTCAATAACTCGAAAACGAGCACGGTAACGCTCGTTTTCGCCCGTACGATACTTGTACCGTTTACCGTTGGCTACCTGGTAGATGGTTTTTTTTTTTTTTATCTCGAATTTTGAGAGCTTTTTTAACTTTTTTCTCAAAAACGAGCACGTGAACGCCAATTTTGGTCTATACGATTCTTATGCAGTTTTATATTCTCTACACGGTCCACTGATCGTTTTATTTTTTTGTCGAATTTTGAGAATTTTTTTTTTTTTTTCTCGAAAACGAGCTCGACGACCTGCACTTTTGACGACGCCATCGTGTTCCCCGGATTTTTTCCTGCAAGATAGGGTGGCGATTTTTTGTCCTACGACGATTTTTGACGCCGGAGCGATGATTCGGAGCAGAGCGGACTTAGAAACTTTCGCGCGTCGACCGCCGGACCGATCGCTCCAGGCTGTTTTTCGTCAATAACTCGAAAACGAGCACGGTAACGCTCGTTTTCGCCCGTACGATACTTGTACCGTTTACCGTTGGCTACCTGGTAGACGGTTTTTTTTTTTTTTATCTCGAAGTTTGAGAGCTTTTTTAATTTTTTCCACAAAAACGAGCACGTGAACGCCAATTTTCGTCTATACGATTCTTATGCAGTTTTATATTCTCTACACGGTCCACTGATCGTTTTATTTTTTTGTCGAATTTTGAGAATTTTTTTTTTTTTTTCTCGAAAACGAGCTCGACGACCTGCACTTTTGACGACGCCATCGTGTTCCCCGGATTTTTTCCTGCAAGATAGCGTGTCTATTTTTTGTCCTACGACGATTTTTGACGCCGGAGCGGTGTTTCGGAGCAAAGCGGACTTAGAAACTTTCGCGCGTCGACCGCCGGACCGATCGCTCCAGGCTGTTTTTCGTCAATAACTCGAAAACGAGCACGGTAACGCTCGTTTTCGCCCGTACGATACTTGTACCGTTTACCGTTGGCTACCTGGTAGATGGTTTTTTTTTTTTTATCTCGAATTTTGAGAGCTTTTTTAACTTTTTTCTCAAAAACGAGCACGTGAACGCCAATTTTGGTCTATACGATTCTTATGCAGTTTTAGATTCTCTACACGGTCCACTGATCGTTTTATTTTTTTGTCGAGTTTTGAGAATTTTTTTTTTTTTTTCTCGAAAACTAGCTCGACGACCTGCACTTTTGACGACGCCATCGTGTTCCCCGGATTTTTTCCTGCAAGATAGGCTGGCGATTTTTTGTCCTACTCCCATATTCGTGTCTTTTTGCTTAACGAAATCTTCTATATACTAATAACTTTTTAATAAAAAAACGTGCGACGGCAAAATCCGTCTTAGAGTCACTGGGGTGGTGACATGACAAAATATGTTAAGATCAGCCGCCCCTATGCGTAAAGTATGTCGTTTTTCCATTTTTTCACCCCGGAGCGACACCAACATTGTGTTGCAATTTTAAACCGCGCGGTTAAACGGCGGGCCAAACAGTCGGTGGTTTATGCAACAGCAACCATCAAACTAGTAGGAGAATACACGCCCGTGATAGTATAGGAGATTCCCACTGTCCCTATCTTTTTTTTTATCTCGGACATATATATACCGGCTTATCGTCAATAACTCGAAAACCAGCACGTTAAGGCCAATTTTGGTCTATACGATTCTTATGCAGTTTTAGATTCTCTACACGGTCCAATGATCGTTTTATTTTTTTGTCGAATTTTGAGAATTTTTTTTTTTTTTTCTCGAAAACGAGCTCGACGACCTGCACTTTTGACGACGCCATCGTGTTCCCCGGATTTTTTCCTGCAAGATAGGGTGGCGATTTTTTGTCCTACGACGATTTTTGACGCCGGAGCGATGATTCGGAGCAGAGCGGACTTAGAAACTTTCGCGCGTCGACCGCCGGACCGATCGCTCCAGGCTGTTTTTCGTCAATAACTCGAAAACGAGCACGGTAACGCTCGTTTTCGCCCGTACGATACTTGTACCGTTTACCGTTGGCTACCTGGTAGACGGTTTTTTTTTTTTTTATCTCGAAGTTTGAGAGCTTTTTTAATTTTTTCCACAAAAACGAGCACGTGAACGCCAATTTTCGTCTATACGATTCTTATGCAGTTTTATATTCTCTACACGGTCCACTGATCGTTTTATTTTTTTGTCGAATTTTGAGAATTTTTTTTTTTTTTTCTCGAAAACGAGCTCGACGACCTGCACTTTTGACGACGCCATCGTGTTCCCCGGATTTTTTCCTGCAAGATAGCGTGTCTATTTTTTGTCCTACGACGATTTTTGACGCCGGAGCGGTGTTTCGGAGCAGAGCGGACTTAGAAACTTTCGCGCGTCGACCGCCGGACCGATCGCTCCAGGCTGTTTTTCGTCAATAACTCGAAAACGAGCACGGTAACGCTCGTTTTCGCCCGTACGATACTTGTACCGTTTACCGTTGGCTACCTGGTAGATGGTTTTTTTTTTTTTTATCTCGAATTTTGAGAGCTTTTTTAACTTTTTTCTCAAAAACGAGCACGTGAACGCCAATTTTGGTCTATACGATTCTTATGCAGTTTTATATTCTCTACACGGTCCACTGATCGTTTTATTTTTTTGTCGAATTTTGAGAATTTTTTTTTTTTTTTCTCGAAAACGAGCTCGACGACCTGCACTTTTGACGACGCCATCGTGTTCCCCGGATTTTTTCCTGCAAGATAGCGTGTCTATTTTTTGTCCTACGACGATTTTTGACGCCGGAGCGGTGTTTCGGAGCAGAGCGGACTTAGAAACTTTCGCGCGTCGACCGCCGGACCGATCGCTCCAGGCTGTTTTTCGTCAATAACTCGAAAACGAGCACGGTAACGCTCGTTTTCGCCCGTACGATACTTGTACCGTTTACCGTTGGCTACCTGGTAGATGGTTTTTTTTTTTTTTATCTCGAATTTTGAGAGCTTTTTTAACTTTTTTCTCAAAAACGAGCACGTGAACGCCAATTTTGGTCTATACGATTCTTATGCAGTTTTATATTCTCTACACGGTCCACTGATCGTTTTATTTTTTTGTCGAATTTTGAGAATTTTTTTTTTTTTTTCTCGAAAACGAGCTCGACGACCTGCACTTTTGACGACGCCATCGTGTTCCCCGGATTTTTTCCTGCAAGATAGGGTGGCGATTTTTTGTCCTACGACGATTTTTGACGCCGGAGCGATGATTCGGAGCAGAGCGGACTTAGAAACTTTCGCGCGTCGACCGCCGGACCGATCGCTCCAGGCTGTTTTTCGTCAATAACTCGAAAACGAGCACGGTAACGCTCGTTTTCGCCCGTACGATACTTGTACCGTTTACCGTTGGCTACCTGGTAGACGGTTTTTTTTTTTTTTATCTCGAAGTTTGAGAGCTTTTTTAATTTTTTCCACAAAAACGAGCACGTGAACGCCAATTTTCGTCTATACGATTCTTATGCAGTTTTATATTCTCTACACGGTCCACTGATCGTTTTATTTTTTTGTCGAATTTTGAGAATTTTTTTTTTTTTTTCTCGAAAACGAGCTCGACGACCTGCACTTTTGACGACGCCATCGTGTTCCCCGGATTTTTTCCTGCAAGATAGCGTGTCTATTTTTTGTCCTACGACGATTTTTGACGCCGGAGCGGTGTTTCGGAGCAGAGCGGACTTAGAAACTTTCGCGCGTCGACCGCCGGACCGATCGCTCCAGGCTGTTTTTCGTCAATAACTCGAAAACGAGCACGGTAACGCTCGTTTTCGCCCGTACGATACTTGTACCGTTTACCGTTGGCTACCTGGTAGATGGTTTTTTTTTTTTTTATCTCGAATTTTGAGAGCTTTTTTAACTTTTTTCTCAAAAACGAGCACGTGAACGCCAATTTTGGTCTATACGATTCTTATGCAGTTTTAGATTCTCTACACGGTCCACTGATCGTTTTATTTTTTTGTCGAGTTTTGAGAATTTTTTTTTTTTTTTCTCGAAAACGAGCTCGACGACCTGCACTTTTGACGACGCCATCGTGTTCCCCGGATTTTTTCCTGCAAGATAGGGTGGCGATTTTTTGTCCTACGACGATTTTTGACGCCGGAGCGATGATTCGGAGCAGAGCGGACTTAGAAACTTTCGCGCGTCGACCGCCGGACCGATCGCTCCAGGCTGTTTTTCGTCAATAACTCGAAAACGAGCACGGTAACGCTCGTTTTCGCCCGTACGATACTTGTACCGTTTACCGTTGGCTACCTGGTAGACGGTTTTTTTTTTTTTTATCTCGAAGTTTGAGAGCTTTTTTAATTTTTTCCACAAAAACGAGCACGTGAACGCCAATTTTCGTCTATACGATTCTTATGCAGTTTTATATTCTCTACACGGTCCACTGATCGTTTTATTTTTTTGTCGAATTTTGAGAATTTTTTTTTTTTTTTCTCGAAAACGAGCTCGACGACCTGCACTTTTGACGACGCCATCGTGTTCCCCGGATTTTTTCCTGCAAGATAGCGTGTCTATTTTTTGTCCTACGACGATTTTTGACGCCGGAGCGGTGTTTCGGAGCAGAGCGGACTTAGAAACTTTCGCGCGTCGACCGCCGGACCGATCGCTCCAGGCTGTTTTTCGTCAATAACTCGAAAACGAGCACGGTAACGCTCGTTTTCGCCCGTACGATACTTGTACCGTTTACCGTTGGCTACCTGGTAGATGGTTTTTTTTTTTTTATCTCGAATTTTGAGAGCTTTTTTAACTTTTTTCTCAAAAACGAGCACGTGAACGCCAATTTTGGTCTATACGATTCTTATGCAGTTTTAGATTCTCTACACGGTCCACTGATCGTTTTATTTTTTTGTCGAGTTTTGAGAATTTTTTTTTTTTTTTCTCGAAAACTAGCTCGACGACCTGCACTTTTGACGACGCCATCGTGTTCCCCGGATTTTTTCCTGCAAGATAGCGTGTCGATTTTTTGTCCTAGCTCAATTATTAAGGAAGTTACGGTTTCTTGATTTTTCGGTATGTTCGAACTGGTCTTTTAGGCGGGCGCTCGGTCGCGCGGTGCTTTCGCATCGACCGACGTACCGATCGGCGGCGACGGTTTTTCGTCTATATCTCGAAAACTAGTACGCTAACACATATTTTGACCTATATGATATTTGTTCAGTGTAATTTTTTCTATCTGGTAGGCTGGTTTTTTTTTTTTTATCTCGAATTTTTTGAACGTTTTTGTTTTTTTCTCGAAAACTAGCGCGACGACCGATATTTTTAACTACGGTTTTGAATTCGTCTAATTTTTGCCTACAAGATAGCGTGTCGAGTTTTTGTCCTGCGACGATTTTGACCATTTTTTCATTTTTTTCTCGAAAACGAGCACGGCAATCTATATTTTTAACGACGGCATCGTGTTCCCCTGCTTTTTTCCTACAAGATAGCGTTTTTTTTTTTTGCCCTAGCTCAATTATTAAGGAAATTACAGGTGTTGGTTTTCGCTCTAAGTTATAACAGGCCGTTCGGGCGGGCGGTTGGGTCGCGCGGTTCCCCCCATAAGCGGCCGTGCGTAAGCCCGTGCGTCGCCGGCGTTCCGGCGGGCGCCTCGGTACCTATAAGAGAAGCGACGGTCCGGTCGAGTCGGTCGGGGCAGCGTCGAGCGTACGGCTATTCTTCGACCTCGGTTGAGAAGCAGTCGTCGCTCCTCGGGATTTCATCCTGACTGTTCTGTATCGTGCTCGTTCCAGACTTTCTCCACACTGCATTGCCACGAGTCGGTGTCTTTGACCGAATGGCTCTTGAAGTGGTATAAGCGTCTCGAGTGACGTTGGTGACTTGTATACGTTTAAAATATGTATACTCGTACTATCCGAGCATCAACTCTTCAGTCCGAGCGATTGAAAATTTTGTGAAAACCATAAACTGGCACTACACTCTACGGAGCGTAGCTTAAAAGGCAAAAATTGTATGGAACTACGGTTCGTACTCTGGAAAGTGAGCAAAGAATGAAATACAGGTGTCTGACCTCGACATAACAGTACGGCGCCGAATACGTGCTTTCTCGACCAGCACATACGCGCTTTCTCGTTTTTGTCCAGCATGAATGCTTAGTCTTCGGGCCTGGCAATACGTGCTTCCACGATCGATGCCCAGCGTGAATAAGTGCCCGAGATGTTCAGCATGAGCGCAGCTCTACGTACTTTGTCGTTGTGGGATACCATTATACAATAATGTTCTGTTGTGAAGTAAAATACGAAACGAGAGAGTTTGGTGGTGACTCTGTCGAGAAAAAGCAAATATAAACGAGAGAGTTGGTGGTTTCTCTGTCGAGAAAAAGCAAATATAAACGAGAGAGAGTTGGTGGTGACTCTGTCGAGAAAAAGCAAATATAAGAGAGTTAGTTGGTGGTGGCTCTGTCGAGAAAAAGCAAATATAAGAGAGTTAGTTGGTGGTCGCTCTCTCGAAAAATGAAATTAAATTAAATAAACGAGAGTTTGGGGAGCTCTCGGAAAAGTGAAAGAAACTAAACGAAGGAGA
>NW_027488391.1:20000-22500 GCF_051014445.1 Colletes latitarsis
AAAAAACGTCCATTACTAACGAAAGAAAGAGGAGGAGAAGAGAAAATAAGACCCATCGTTGCGACGATCGAGGATGTCACCCGCCGTCAATTTTTCCATTATATACGCGTCTCGGTCGGAGATACGATGCTGGCTGTTTACGTTGCGCTCGCTCGAAGAGGAGACGACGACCGATTGTCACACACAACGCGCAGGGGCCGAAACAAAGCGCCCAAGGATCTACAGCCGAGGAACGAGACGCCGTCGAACATCGTTTCGCGACGTTCCTTTACGGTTTGAACTTGCGTATCCCGCTTTGCCCGGTGGCGTGTGTGCTCGTCGTCGTGCTCCGAACGAAACGTCCTGATGACGGCGAGGAAGTAATAAAATAATATACATCCTTACGGGTAGCCTGAAGCGAATCGCAAACGAACGACAACGCGTCGATTGTGCGGCCATCGTTGCTCGCGCGACTAACGACGACCAGCCGAGAAGGCTGTAGTTTATCGCATCGATTTCATCGAGCAACCGATGGACGCTGCCGCGTTCGTTCGTAAATGAATGTTATACATACTCACGGATAGCCTGAGGCGAATAATCGCAAACGACGACGCGTCGATTGTGCGGCCATCGTTGCTCGCGCGACTAACGACGATCAGCCGAGACGGCTGTAGTTTATCGCATCGATTTCATCGAGCAACCGATGGACGCTGCCGCGTTCGTTCGTAAATGAATGTTATACATACTCACGGATAGCCTGAGGCGAATAATCGCAAACGACGACGCGTCGATTGTGCGGCCATCGTTGCTCGCGCGACTAACGACGATCAGCCGAGACGGCTGTAGTTTATCGCATCGATTTCATCGAGCAACCGATGGACGCTGCCGCGTTCGTTCGTAAATGAATGTTATACATACTCACGGATAGCCTGAGGCGAATAATCGCAAACGACGACGCGTCGATTGTGCGGCCATCGTTGCTCGCGCGACTAACGACGATCAGCCGAGACGGCTGTAGTTTATCGCATCGATTTCATCGAGCAACCGATGGACGCTGCCGCGTTCGTTCGTAAATGAATGTTATACATACTCACGGATAGCCTGAGGCGAATGATCGCAAACGACGACGCGTCGATTTTGCGGCCATCGTTGCTCGCGCGACTAACGACGACCAGCCGAAACGGCTGTAGTTTATCGCATCGATTTCATCGAGCAACCGATGGACGCTGCCGCGTTCGTTCGTAAATGAATATTATACATACTCACGGATAGCCTGAGGCGAATGATCGCAAACGACGACGCGTCGATTTTGCGGCCATCGTTGCTCGCGCGACTAACGACGACCAGCCGAGAAGGCTGTAGTTTATCGCATCGATTTCATCGAGCAACCGATGGGCGCTGCCGCGTTCGTTCGTATATGAATATTATACATACTCACGGATAGCCAGAGGCGAATAATCGCAAACGACGACGCGTCGATTTTGCGGCCATCGTTGCTCGCGCGACTAACGACGACCAGCCGAGACGGCTGTAGTTTATCGCATCGATTTCATCGAGCAACCGGTGGACGCTGCCGCGTTCGTTCGTAAATGAATAATATACATACTCATGGCTAACTTGAGGCGAATAATCGCAAACGACGACGCGTCGATTTTGCGGCCATCGTTGCTCGCGCGACTAACGACGACCAGCCGAAACGGCTGTAGTTTATCGCATCGATTTCATCGAGCAACCGATGGACGCTGCCGCGTTCGTTCGTAAATGAATAATATACATACTCATGGCTAACTTGAGGCGAATAATCGCAAACGACGACGCGTCGATTTTGCGGCCATCGTTGCTCGCGCGACTAACGACGACCAGCCGAAACGGCTGTAGTTTATCGCATCGATTTCATCGAGCAACCGATGGACGCTGCCGCGTTCGTTCGTAAATGAATAATATACATACTCATGGCTAACTTGAGGCGAATAATCGCAAACGACGACGCGTCGATTTTGCGGCCATCGTTGCTCGCGCGACTAACGACGACCAGCCGAAACGGCTGTAGTTTATCGCATCGATTTCATCGAGCAACCGATGGACGCTGCCGCGTTCGTTCGTAAATGAATGTTATACATACTCATGGCTAACTTGAGGCGAATAATCGCAAACGACGACGCGTCGATTTTGCGGCCATCGTTGCTCGCGCGACTAACGACGACCAGCCGAGACGGCTGTAGTTTATCGCATCGATTTCATCGAGCAACCGATGGACGCTGCCGCGTTCGTTCGTAAATGAATAATATACATACTCATGGCTAACGTGAGGCGAATAATCGCAAACGACGACGCGTCGATTGTGCGGCCATCCGTTGCTCGCGCGACTAACGACGACCAGCCGAGAAGGCTGTAGTTTATCGCATCGATTTCATCGAGCAACCGATGGGCGCTGCCGCGTGCGTTCGCCCGATTGCGCGTGAAGTTACTGTTCGGAACCAAGAATATACGGGTGTATTATACCCGTTTGGTCGCAGCCACG
>NW_027488391.1:27500-37500 GCF_051014445.1 Colletes latitarsis
TATTGGAGAAGGCGTATATTGTACAAAAAAGGGGCTATATGCCCCTTTTTCACTTTAAGGAACTTTTCGAAGTTCCTACTCGAACACCTAGAGCTTCTCCAAGAAAGACCTAACTCATACCAGGGGGCTATAAGCCCCCTTTTTGCTTTAATGCTTTTCCGAGGAGGCGATCCTGACACCAGAAATCAAAAAGGGGGCTATATGCCCCCTTTTCACGTTGAGCAAAGTAAAAAGACCAGAAAGAGACACGAAACGACGTCTGTATGCGTCCCCAAAAGCAATACGCCGCTGGGAAAAGCAATACGCCGCTGGGCTTGGCAGAACCCAGCACACCAAAACATCTGGTGGCAGACGTCGTAATGCCAGACGAATGACGGAAGGAGGCCACCGTAGAAGTAGCTGAGCTGCTCCCTACTGCCTGAAGGTGTCGGCTGGGAAACCACGCTAGTATCCTAGGTAGGGAGACGGGCCTCGAAACGTGGATCGCTCCCCTGGCCATTAGAAGACTCCGCCTAGACCAGCTCAACTCCGAGCTGTAAACCGGTGGTGTACGGCTCTGTCAGACTCGGAGTCCTTGCCATACGGACGCTGCATATAGGAAGGATATGCAGCGTATGACGAAAACACTGAAAGGTACGCCAACGACGAAAGACAACATGTATTTATACATGTAAGACCGTCGTCGCGCTGCTGACAGCAGCTCCCGTCGTTGGCGATGGCAAAGGACGCTGAAGCGTCAAGAGCATAGTTAATGATGGCAAAGTGAGTTCTACTAGTCGTGCTAAGGACGAGTCCCACGTTTTGGAGCTAATGCTACAGGGACATGATGCCCGAGGTCATGTCCTAGTTACGCAGCGGGTTCCCTGCAAAACAGGGAGCAGAAACCGGGCGTAGCGAAGCAGAGGGAACATCTGCTTGAGGTTTGTTCCCCACGTGTTTGCCGTGCGTGGCGACCTGTGTCGGCGGAAAGGAGGATCCTGGGATCTGAGGGCCCTCTCTCCTGCGGGAGTGTAGCTGCCCAACACGTACCTTTGGCCTCTGCTTCGTCTAGACAGGCGGCTAGGCGAGAAAAGCAGCCCTGTGCCTAGTCAATCGGCTCGGAACACCACTCGTGGGTTCTATTGGGCGAGGAAGTGAACCTAGGAGTCCGGGGAAAGCCCGGTCGGCCTTTGTTCGCGGACTATATCCCGGGTGCAAGTCCTAACCCAGGCGGAGCCGGGTTCCATTTGAGGGTCCATGGAGGCCGGGACACACGCCGGGACGAAACGAAATCCAAGCGAATATGGATCCTAAAATCAAATTGACGCCAATAGACGCCTCGGTACCCCGCAAGGGGGAAAAGGGAGTAAAGGAGGCTACCGTCGTTGCCCCCGGCAGGACGACGGCAGCGAGTAAAAAGGCTGGGGTGGTCTCACCACCTCAGAAAAAGGCGAAGGAGGTTGAAGTTGGGAAGGGCGCTAAAACGCCCCCCAGCACCAGACCCCCGACGCTACGAAGCAAGGCTACAACATCGAAGCCTGCAGGAACGATATCCCCTGCGCCGATTAAGGATATCAAGAAGGACGGATCGGGGACACCACCCCGTACAACTCCACCGAGGAAGCCAGAGGCCAAAAAGCCGAAGGCAACCTCAGCAGGCAACGCCACGTCTTCGGACGGAGGAAAGGGCCATGAAGTCGACAGCGACGGTTGGGTAACCGTCGTGAAGAAAGAGAAGCCGCAAAGGGCAGAAAAAGCCCAGAAAAGCGGCGAGGAGTTGCCAGGAAAGGTGTCGGCGGAGGCGACACCTGGTCCATCGAACAGGCCTCTCGATAAAATCAATGGAGAGGCCTCGAAACTGTTCAAGGGCATCCGGACCAGCTGTCTTGGAAAAGAATCCAGGCTCAGCAAGGAGACCGGAGCCTTGATCGTAGGCAACGCGGCAGCTCTCTACGAGCTAGTCCAGGAGGTTCTTATCCAGAACTCTTTCCTAAAAGGACAGCTCGCGGCGATCCGGCAAGAGGTGAGAGCCTCCCAGAGGATCGCAGAGAGGGTTGCCCCTACGGTTTCGCAGACGACGGGTTCCCGTCCGACTGTGAAACCCGCTCCAGTTCGTGCGGCGACAACCTACGCGCAAGCGGTAAAGGTTGACGCCAATCGAGTTTCCCCGGAAGCGGTTAAACCACCACGACACGTGGTGCGTATTTTCCCGCCGAAAGGGAAAGGACAGAACAGCGACGTTACCAAACAAACTGTTCTGTCCCTGGTCAAGCCGGCGAAGGCCAAGATCCGCGTGAGGTCCGTCCGACGCATCCACTCCGGTGGCATAGCCGTCGAAACCGAGCGCAAGGAGGATCTAAAGGCCTTCGTCAACTGCGCGAAGCTGAAAGAAGTAGGGCTTTCAGCTACTCTACCGACCTTGAGGAACCCTACACTTATAGTGTACGACGTTCCTAAGGCGATGAGGAAAGAGGAGGTTTCTTCCAGTATCTGGAAGCAAAACCTCAGCGATATGACCCAGGGGGATGTGTCGTCCAGCCTGAAGGTCCGGTTTGCAACCGGCCCGAAGGAAAAGGACACTGCCAACTGGGTCATGGAAGTCAGTCCGCAGGTCCGCCAGCGGCTGAAGAGCTCGGGCAGAGTGTACCTAGGGTGGTCGTCATGCAGAGTGCAGGACTACGTCTCGGTGACACGCTGCTTTAAGTGTCAAATGTTTGGCCACATGGCCAAACATTGCAAAGCAAAAAACGAGGTTTGCGGTCACTGCTCCGAAGAAGGGCATACCATTGCCTCTTGTACGGCGAAGAGTAAGTCCCCAACTTGCTCAAACTGTAAATCAAGAGGTAATCAGCACAACCATAAGTCGCGAGACAAAAACTGCCCTGCCTATAAGGCAGCTTTAGATCTAGCAGTATCTCGTACGAATTATGGATAGAAACGACCCGGAGAATCCTCTAAGGCAATTGCGCATCGCGCAGCATAATATGCGGCGTGCGCTAATTGTTCATGGTGAGGTGAGCGAGCTAATGCACGCAAAGGAGATCGACGTGTTGCTCATGCAGGAACCTTACCAATTTCAGGGACAGATTCCAGGCTTTGGGCTCACGGCGAAGGTGATCGCCGAGAATGAAAGGGCTATGGCCGCAATAGTGGTCAGAAACCCGGACATCTCGGTGGTAAAAATCACACAGCTGTGTGATACTCACACCTCCTGCGTTTGCATTAGCGGACCCTTCGGTAGTTTCTACCTCGTTAGCCAGTACTTTCAATGCTCGGAAGACATTGAACCAAGTCTGGCACGCTTGGAGAGGACACTCGATGCTCTCCAACACCGTCGAGTCGTGATAGCCGCGGACGTCAACGCCAAATCCCACCTTTGGGGAGGAGAAAGCGTTCGACCGGACACGCGAGGCGAGAAACTCGAAGAGTTTATCGCATTACACGACTTGACGATTTTGAACGAGGCTGGGAGTATTCCTACATACTCCAGCCCTGCCGGTGAGTCATGGATCGATGTCACATTATCGACTCCAGACATGGCGACAATTGTGCGAAACTGGACGGTTCACGAGGATTGGACCTCCAGTGACCACCGACTCATTGATTTTGTCTTACAGTTCACGGACGTGAATGAGAATCGAAGCCCACAGCCTCGATTCCGCACGTTGCATGCGAACTGGGAGCGATTTGATCAAGTTCTTCTTGAAGGCGCGAGGCAATTACCCCTCGGCACTGGTTGCCGCAGGGAAGTCGAACACCTAGCACAAGAGGTCGAGAAATCGATCATCGATGCGTGCAATGCCTCAATGCGCCCCAAGAAGTGGCATTCGAAGTCCGTCCCATGGTGGACGGAAAATTTGACGAGAATGAAAGCGCGAGTCTATCGACTTAGACGAGCCTTTCAGCGCGAGAGGAACTCGGAGGAGAGAGCGGCAAAGCAGGCTGAGTATCGAACATCTAGACTCGCCTACACAGCCGCAGTGCGCGCTGCGAAAGCACAAAGCTGGCAGAACTTTGTGACGGAGCAGGGGAATAAAGAGCCATGGGGACTTGTTTACAAGATCGCCCAAAAGAAACTCTGTGTTGAGACTGCGGTCTCAAACATTCGAACGCCGGAAGGATATACGACTGACTGGGAATCGACTGCCTCGCAGCTCCTACAGGCGCTAATCCCGGACGACTCGTCCACGGATGAAACGCCGGAGCAAGCAAACACCAGAGCTGATGCTGCAACCGATCCGCCGACTGAAGACTGTCCAGTCTTCACGAGGAATGAGCTCGGAGCTGCAGTATCGCGCTTAAAGCGAGGCAAATGCCCTGGGCTGGACCGTATAGAGGCCGAGGTGGTTAAATGTGCTTATGGATCCATCCATAGTGCTCTACTTCGACTCTACAACGGGTGTCTAGCGCACGGGGTCTTCCCCGTTAGGTGGAAAATCGGCTCGATCAGAGCAATCTTGAAAGGGCCCGATAAACCACCAACGGACGTCAAGTCGTATAGACCGATATGCCTACTTTCCATCTTAGGCAAAGTATTAGAGAGACTAATGCTTAACCGAATGAGTAACATATTCCTAAACCCAGAACATAGTTCCGATCGGCAATATGGATTCAGGCCTGGACGATCCACGGAAGACGCCGTGGTGAAGCTCAGGGAATTGATATCCCAGCGAGAGGAACGATATGTGATGGGTCTCTCCTTCGACATCGCCGGAGCTTTTGATAATGTTTGGTGGCCAAGCATACTTCAGAAGCTGAAACGCCGGGGATGTCCCCGAAATCTTTATCGACTCATGGTCGACTACTTCGCTGACCGTATGGTTACAATAGTTTCCAAACACGGTAATGTGCGTAAGCAAGTCACCAAGGGCTGCCCGCAGGGGTCGATACTCGGTCCGAGCTGTTGGAACCTAGTCTTTGACGAAGTTCTACAGCTCCTATCAAACGAACACCTGGCTTGCGAGCCAATAGC
This sequence comes from Colletes latitarsis, assembly GCF_051014445.1. Taxonomy (NCBI): domain Eukaryota; kingdom Metazoa; phylum Arthropoda; class Insecta; order Hymenoptera; family Colletidae; genus Colletes; species Colletes latitarsis. Next base: position 32,452 of record NW_027488391.1, read on the forward strand.
CTACGCTGACGACTTACTCGTGGTATTCTACGGAAACTCGAGGAATCAGTTGCAGCAAAGAGGGCAAAGAGTCGCGGATACAATTTCTGAGTGGTGCGCCACGCAGAAACTTACACTATCCGCGACTAAGACCGAGATGATTCTCTTGAAAGGAAATCTGGATAGAGAACGACCTCCTGTGATAAGGATAAACGGGAGAAGTGTGGCACTCAAGCAAACCATAAGGTACTTGGGTGTTCACATCGATGCGCGAATGGGAGTAAGATCCCACGTCGAATATTTGAATGCCAAAGTCATGCGAACGTTTTATACGCTAGCAAGACTTGCTCGATCAAACTGGGGATTGGGACACAGAACCATGCGTACTTTGTACAAAGGTCTCTTCGTCCCGATCACGACATACGCCGCCGCCGGATGGGTAGACATGCTCACCTCTGTGACAAGAACTAAACTTGCCAGGGCGCAGAGACATGTTTTGCTCGCCGTCACCAAGGCCTATCGCACGGTATCTACCGACGCGATCACTGTGATCGCCGGGACGATGCCGATAGACTTGGTGTTAGTGGAGCGCGCGTGTGCATACCAGATTAGAAGACAAATCAATATCGAAGTCGGAAATTGTCGAATAAGTCGAGCCGATTTGGCGGCTGGAGAAGTAACCGCTGCTCAGGCGAAAGCCTTGGTGCGAGCGGAACTTCTCAATATGTGGCAAACGAGATGGTCGTCATCGGAGAAAGGTAGGGTCACCTACCGCTACTTCTCTGATGTATCTGACCGTCTCAATGCAAGCTGGGTGATCTTGGATCACTACGTAGTACAATTCCTAAGCGGGCACGGAGATTTCCGAGCCAAGCTCAAGGAATTTGCTTTAGTACCGCACGAGAATTGCGACTGTGGCCAAGTGGAAACACCAAACCACGTCCTATTCGAGTGCCGGAGGTACCGAGACGCGCGAGAACTCCTGAGACAAGCGGCCGAAGAAGCTGGCCATCCGTGGCCGGTGACCGAAGCCGATCTTGTAAAACAAGACCTATACAGGGAGTTCCGGACATATACGCGCTCGGTACTACTTACGAAAGCAGGGCGAAACCAAAACCGCCATTGAACGCAATACGCTACGTAACAGAACGAGAGAAGTCTGCGGATTCTCTCCAATAACCATGCTTGAAAATGAACTCGAACGGATGCTAGGTCATGTGCTTCGGCAATGACCTCCTCGGGCCGGGATACAAGCCCCGCTTGCTTCGGCAAGCGTTCCTGGATTGGGTTGGACTCGAGGTGGCAGCAGGTTTCGACGTCGTTAGCCTCCAAACGCATAACGACGCGTGAAAAGTAGATGCCCGAACATCAGGCAAAATGTAGTTGCTGGTATAGACCTTCGGTCTGAGGTACAGCAAAGTCCCCAAGTGGCAACGCGCTTGGACAGAATAACGGCTACACACTACATGTCCCTATCTACTGGCGTCTAGAAGCCGTCCGGGCGTATAGCTTCTGCTATGCGGCACCAGGATCGCAAGTGCCAACCCCTCCTCCTCGCGGTGGACGCTGGAAACGGCATTTATGCCGGCCAACGGGGCTCTGGTTAGCAGGGAGGATTTTAGGCCCCCCATCCCACATTGGTCATGGCCTAACGGGCGTGAGAGGACACCTTCGGGTGAACAATGGCCACATGGTTAGCGTTGCGGTTGGCTACGGCCGAATTGCGCGGAAGCGTGTAGATGGGCAAGAGGTTGGGGTGTGGTGCACCCCTTCCACCGGCCATATGGGCAGACAGTGGAGTGTGGCGTAGGCTACTCGGCTACACACCAGTCGTTGGGTCTATACCCGGGGTTACTCGACCGACGTCCCTAAAAAGACGGGCGGAAGAAGGCGGCCGGAAGAAGTGTCACGCGGGCTTGCCTGTGTACCCACTGTCTGTGAACGGTCATTTTCAATGGCTGTTTCAACCCGCCTAATCCTGTCTACACGTGCAATTATACGGAAAAGCTCTGCGCGCAAATCCTGCACCGGTGCATGATTGGCATGCATTCCAGGCACGTGAATTAGCCATGTGGAGTTCAACGTCACGGTCGAGGGTCTTCGGACCTGGCGCCTGGCGGTAACTCAGGTATTAGGGTGGTTAGGGATGGATTGGACATCGTGGGACATCGAGGGACACCGAGGGACTCCGAGGGATATGGAAGGAAACTTAGGGATCTACAGGACACCGAGGGACTCCGAGGGAGATTCTAGGACACCGAGGGATCCTTGGATATACTTACGGACAACTAGGAATACCAAGATGCCAATAGAAATGGCTGGTGAACGCAGCGAGATCGCCAGACCAGGATGAAGCGGGCGTGGTTGACATCATCCACCACGCCTCGCCCATCCCAGGCGACGATCTACGCATCGAAGGCGGAAAACAGAAGAGACCATGAAACAGGAACTCCAACTCCAATCTGGGGAACCTGGAAAAGAAAAGAAAAGGAAAATTAATAGAAGAGACAAATACAAAGGACAGCACAACAACCAGCAACCAACATCAAGAGACCAAAGAAACCTAAGAAGGTAAAGAAACTCAGGGACCGCGGCCTGCCTGCCAAACAGGTCGCAGTACGGGAAGCGACCCCGAGGAACCCGAGCAACTACATCGTAAATCCTCTGTTGGTCGTCGCAACGACCCATTCACAACCCCTCTTCTGGCCTTGTCAATGGTACGTGACGGCAGAGGAAACGAGGGCCTTGGCTTAGCCGCCCGGGCCGCGAGGATGGCAGCTCTATAAACGGCCTCCGAATCTTAAGCAACTGTGCGCGGCGAGAAGATGAATGATTGGAGGGATAGCTCCAATCCCAAGCGACATCCACTGGGGTACCTGCCGCCCCCCTGGTGATGGCACGCTCGGCTCCAGGGCACAGTGTGTCTGGCCTGTCCAGGAAAGGCGGCTCTTCCTGCACAGTATTCAAATCCGACCAATCTCGTGGGAATACATATGGATATTTCAACTACAAACAAACCGACAAAAAAAGGCACAACCAAGGCAAGCACTATGCAACCGAGCTTTCTAAAAAAGAACCCTAATCCGAAAGGCGCCTCGAGCAGTTCCAGCAGCTCGAGTGACTCTGAAGGAGAAATGAGCGCTTGTGAGCTCGAATGTACGAATATTTTCGCCCCCCTTCAGGAGGAGAAAAAACAGCCTAGGAAAAGGAAAATGATAGAACCAGAAACGCAACAGGAACATACGGAGAAAAAACAAAACACGACAAGTGAAACAGTAGAAAGGAAAACGAGCAAAACAGCACTGGAAAAGGTTAAGCAACAACGGACAGACCTGGAAAATTTACTACTAAACGAGACAAATAAGATCAGCAAGACAACGATTCGAACTATCATGCAACGATGGGGAGACATGGAGGAAATCCTCCACGAGCTCATCATCGAAAACGAGAAACTGAAGGTTACAAGCGAACAGATAAAGAGCACCCCGCTCTCGTACTCCCAGGCAGTGACAACCGGCAAGGGCTCGACCTGCCCCAAGCCACAAGGAAGTGGAAACTTAACTACACCGAGACCAACACCAAGGAAAAAGGCTAACGAAGTGATCCTTGTAAAACCTTGCAAGGAGAATGATAAACGCACCAACGAAGAGATCAAGGAAAACCTGACCAAAGAGTTAAAAGACATACGTTCCAAACTACATGTTGTGAGTATACGACAGATGAGGAACAAAGGAGTGATCGTAGAAGTCGAGGGAAAGCAAGATATCGAGCTAATAAGAGGGACCTCGCTCCAGAAGGCGGGGCTCAAACTAGAAGAACCAAAAAAGCAGTGCCCGACGATAATTATCTATGACGTGGAAAAGGAATATAGTATGGAAGAGCTAAAGAACGACTTCATAACGAAAAACTTCAGAAACAGGAGTGAAGAACAACAAAACAAATTGGAAAACGAAATCACGTTTAGACATTCTTTCAAAACTAAGGAAGACAAGATGAATTGGATTGTAGAGACTCCAACGGCAGAGTTCAACGAGCTGACAGGAAAGGGAAAAGTATATCTAATGTGGGGAACTTATCGAGTTAGAGAATTCCTAAACATTACGAGATGCTTCAAGTGCCACGGCTACGGACACGTGGCAAAAAACTGTAATGCTCAGGAACAGCTCTGCGAAACCTGTGGCTCGAAAGAACACTTGAAGGACAAGTGTAAAAGCAAGGACAAACCAAAGTGCATCAACTGTGTTCGCTCCAAGAGGAGTGAGACAGGCCACGAAGTCAAAAGCAAAACCTGCCCCGTTTACCTGAAATACGTGGAGCTTCTGAAAACAAAAATAAACCGGACATGTTAATAGGACAGATCAATGCTCAACGGTCGGCTGCAACAGCAGCAAACATATTAAACCGCATATATCAGGATAATTTTGACATAGTATGTCTCCAAGAACCTTATACGGTCAAAAACAGGGTAAAAGGATACTCCGCAAACGTCACAGTAATGCAACCAAACACTGAAAAACCATGGGTTGCGGCAATAGTAGCAAACAAAAATATAGAGACATTTCAAATAAACCTAGGACAAACACAGCACACAATGGCATTTCAAATTAAACATGGAACACTGGACTTTTATATCATAAACTCATACTGCCAATACTCGCTGGAAATAGAACCAATACTAGAACAAATTCAAAAGATTCTGGACAAACTCAGGAACAAGAAAATCATCATAACAATAGACACAAATGCACACTCGGAACTCTGGCATTCTGAGCACACCGACGACAGAGGGAGGCGAGTAGAGGAATTCATCCTCGAGAACAACCTCCAACTACTGAACAGACGAGAACACACACCCACATTCATTTCGCAAAGAGGTCAAACAAACATCGATATTACATTAACAACGGCAAACTTTACAAACAGCAACATAAACTGGAGAGTGGCGCCTGACTGCAATGTCAGCGACCATAGCCTTATTAGCATCAAAATAGAAGACCCGATCACCGGCAATAATCATCCTTCCCACCGCAGTGGATATAATATCCGCAGGGCGGACTGGGAAAGATTTGA
>NW_027488391.1:42500-47500 GCF_051014445.1 Colletes latitarsis
CCAAATCCAGTACTAACCCAGACCTAACCCAGTCCTAACCCAGACCTAACCCAGACCTAACCCAGTCCTAACCCAGTCCTAACCCAGACCTAACCCAGACCTAACCCAGACCTAACCCAGACCTAACCCAGACCTAACCCAGACCTAACCCAGTCCTAACCCAGACCGAACCCAGACCTAACCCAGACCTAACCCAGTCCTAACCCAGACCTAACCCAGTCCTAACCCAGACCTAACCCAGACCTAACCCAGTCCTAACCCAGTCCTAACCCAGACCTAACCCAGACCTAACCCAGACCTAACCCAGACCTAACCCAGACCTAACCCAGAAATAACCCAGACCTAACCCAGACCTAACCCAGTCCTAACCCAGTCCTAACCCAGTCCTAACCCAGACCTAACCCAGTCCTAACCCAGTCCTAACCCAGACCTAACCCAGTCCTAACCCAGTCCTAACCCAGACCTAACCCAGACCTAACCCAGACCTAACCAAATCCAGTACTAACCCAGACCTAACCCAGTCCTAACCCAGACCTAACCCAGTCCTAACCCAGACCTAACCCAGACCTAACCCAGTCCTAACCCAGTCCTAACCCAGACCTAACCCAGTCCTAACCCAGTCCTAACCCAGACCTAACCCAGTCCTAACCCAGTCCTAACCCAGACCTAACCCAGTCCTAACCCAGTCCTAACCCAGACCTAACCCAGACCTAACCCAGACCGAACCCAGACCTAACCCAGACCTAACCCAGTCCTAACCCAGACCTAACCCAGACCTAACCCAGTCCTAACCCAGTCCTAACCCAGACCTAACCCAGTCCTAACCCAGTCCTAACCCAGACCTAACCCAGTCCTAACCCAGTCCTAACCCAGACCTAACCCAGTCCTAACCCAGTCCTAACCCAGACCTAACCCAAACCTAACCCAGACCGAACCCAGACCTAACCCAGCCCTAACCCAGACCTAACCCAGACCTAACCAAATCCAGTACTAACCCAGACCTAACCCAGTCCTAACCCAGACCTAACCCAGTCCTAACCCAGACCTAACCCCCTTTGTAATAGCGGTATCATATTAAATTGAACAGCATCATATTGAATTCGTTTTGCTGACTGGGGTCTGCGCGCCCCAAACCCCCGCAACACTGGCCCAGACCTAGCCCATTTTGTAATGACTGTATTGGAACTGCGTTAGGGCTAGTTTAGAATTGGTTAGGTGAAGTAATGCGGAGAGCAGTTTCGCCTGCGTCCCGGGATGCTTGTTGGCATGAGTGGTGTCTGAATGAGTAAAGACGGATGAGACACTTGTGGGGTATGGTGAGTCAGATTCCCAAACTACCCATATATTCTTCTGAGGCATGGGTGCCTATCCAAGGATCTCCTTCGGTATCTAAAACAGAAATAAAAAAAAAAAAAAAAAAAAAAAAAAAAAAATGAATATGGACTGTGTTAGGACTGAATTGGATAAGGTCTGGGTTACGTCTCGGTTAGGTCTGAGTTAGGACTGGTTTAAGACTGGGTTAGGACTGGGTTAGGACTGGGTTAGGACTGGGTTAGGTCTGGGTTAGGACTGGGTTAGGTCTGGGTTAGGTCTGGGTTAGGACTGGGTTAGGTCTGGGTTAGGACTGGGTTAGGACTGGGTTAGGTCTGGGTTAGGTCTGGGTTAGGTCTGGGTTAGGACTGGGTTAGGACTGGGTTACGACTGGGTTAGGTCTGGGTTACGACTGGGTTAGGTCTGGGTTACGACTGGGTTAGGTCTGGGTTACGACTGGGTTAGGTCTGGGTTACGACTGGGTTAGGATTGGGTTAGGTCTGGTTTAGGACTGGGTTAGGTCTAGGTTAGGACTGGGTTAGGTCTGGGTTAGGTCTGGGTTAGGACTGGGTTAGGTCTGGGTTAGGACTGGGTTAGTACTGGGTTAGGACTGGGTTAGGTCTGGGTTAGGTCTGGGTTATTTCTGGGTTAGGTCTGGGTTAGGTCTGGGTTAGGTCTGGGTTAGGGCTGGGTTAGGTCTGGGTTAGGTCTGGGTCAGGTCTGGGTTAGGTCTGGGTTAGGTCTGGGTTAGGTCTGGGTTAGGTCTGGGTTAGGTCTGGGTTAGGTCTGGGTTAGGTCTGGGTTGGTACTGGATTTGGTTTGGGTTAGGTCTGGGTTAGGTCTGGGTTAGGTCTGGGTTAGGTCTGGGTTAGGTCTGGGTTAGGTCTGGGTTAGGTCTGGGTTAGGTCTGGGTTAGGTCTGGGTTAGGTCTGGGTTAGGTCTGGGTTAGGTCTGGGTTAGGTCTGGGTTAGGTCTGGGTTAGGTCTGGGTTAGGTCTGGGTTAGGTCTGGGTTAGGTCTGGGTTAGGTCTGGGTTAGGTCTGGGTTAGGTCTGGGTTAGGTCTGGGTTAGGTCTGGGTTAGGTCTGGGTTAGGTCTGGGTTAGGTCTGGGTTAGGTCTGGGTTAGGTCTGGGTTAGGTCTGGGTTAGGTCTGGGTTAGGTCTGGGTTAGGTCTGGGTTAGGTCTGGGTTAGGTCTGGGTTAGGTCTGGGTTAGGTCTGGGTTAGGTCTGGGTTAGGTCTGGGTTAGGTCTGGGTTAGGTCTGGGTTAGGTCTGGGTTAGGTCTGGGTTAGGTCTGGGTTAGGTCTGGGTTAGGTCTGGGTTAGGTCTGGGTTAGGTCTGGGTTAGGTCTGGGTTAGGTCTGGGTTAGGTCTGGGTTAGGTCTGGGTTAGGTCTGGGTTAGGTCTGGGTTAGGTCTGGGTTAGGTCTGGGTTAGGTCTGGGTTAGGTCTGGGTTAGGTCTGGGTTAGGTCTGGGTTAGGTCTGGGTTAGGTCTGGGTTAGGTCTGGGTTAGGTCTGGGTTAGGTCTGGGTTAGGTCTGGGTTAGGTCTGGGTTAGGTCTGGGTTAGGTCTGGGTTAGGTCTGGGTTAGGTCTGGGTTAGGTCTGGGTTAGGTCTGGGTTAGGTCTGGGTTAGGTCTGGGTTAGGTCTGGGTTAGGTCTGGGTTAGGTCTGGGTTAGGTCTGGGTTAGGTCTGGGTTAGGTCTGGGTTAGGTCTGGGTTAGGTCTGGGTTAGGTCTGGGTTAGGTCTGGGTTAGGTCTGGGTTAGGTCTGGGTTAGGTCTGGGTTAGGTCTGGGTTAGGTCTGGGTTAGGTCTGGGTTAGGTCTGGGTTAGGTCTGGGTTAGGTCTGGGTTAGGTCTGGGTTAGGTCTGGGTTAGGTCTGGGTTAGGTCTGGGTTAGGTCTGGGTTAGGTCTGGGTTAGGTCTGGGTTAGGTCTGGGTTAGGTCTGGGTTAGGTCTGGGTTAGGTCTGGGTTAGGTCTGGGTTAGGTCTGGGTTAGGTCTGGGTTAGGTCTGGGTTAGGTCTGGGTTAGGTCTGGGTTAGGTCTGGGTTAGGTCTGGGTTAGGTCTGGGTTAGGTCTGGGTTAGGTCTGGGTTAGGTCTGGGTTAGGTCTGGGTTAGGTCTGGGTTAGGTCTGGGTTAGGTCTGGGTTAGGTCTGGGTTAGGTCTGGGTTAGGTCTGGGTTAGGTCTGGGTTAGGTCTGGGTTAGGTCTGGGTTAGGTCTGGGTTAGGTCTGGGTTAGGTCTGGGTTAGGTCTGGGTTAGGTCTGGGTTAGGTCTGGGTTAGGTCTGGGTTAGGTCTGGGTTAGGTCTGGGTTAGGTCTGGGTTAGGTCTGGGTTAGGTCTGGGTTAGGTCTGGGTTAGGTCTGGGTTAGGTCTGGGTTAGGTCTGGGTTAGGTCTGGGTTAGGTCTGGGTTAGGTCTGGGTTAGGTCTGGGTTAGGTCTGGGTTAGGTCTGGGTTAGGTCTGGGTTAGGTCTGGGTTAGGTCTGGGTTAGGTCTGGGTTAGGTCTGGGTTAGGTCTGGGTTAGGTCTGGGTTAGGTCTGGGTTAGGTCTGGGTTAGGTCTGGGTTAGGTCTGGGTTAGGTCTGGGTTAGGTCTGGGTTAGGTCTGGGTTAGGTCTGGGTTAGGTCTGGGTTAGGTCTGGGTTAGGTCTGGGTTAGGTCTGGGTTAGGTCTGGGTTAGGTCTGGGTTAGGTCTGGGTTAGGTCTGGGTTAGGTCTGGGTTAGGTCTGGGTTAGGTCTGGGTTAGGTCTGGGTTAGGTCTGGGTTAGGTCTGGGTTAGGTCTGGGTTAGGTCTGGGTTAGGTCTGGGTTAGGTCTGGGTTAGGTCTGGGTTAGGTCTGGGTTAGGTCTGGGTTAGGTCTGGGTTAGGTCTGGGTTAGGTCTGGGTTAGGTCTGGGTTAGGTCTGGGTTAGGTCTGGGTTAGGTCTGGGTTAGGTCTGGGTTAGGTCTGGGTTAGGTCTGGGTTAGGTCTGGGTTAGGTCTGGGTTAGGTCTGGGTTAGGTCTGGGTTAGGTCTGGGTTAGGTCTGGGTTAGGTCTGGGTTAGGTCTGGGTTAGGTCTGGGTTAGGTCTGGGTTAGGTCTGGGTTAGGTCTGGGTTAGGTCTGGGTTAGGTCTGGGTTAGGTCTGGGTTAGGTCTGGGTTAGGTCTGGGTTAGGTCTGGGTTAGGTCTGGGTTAGGTCTGGGTTAGGTCTGGGTTAGGTCTGGGTTAGGTCTGGGTTAGGTCTGGGTTAGGTCTGGGTTAGGTCTGGGTTAGGTCTGGGTTAGGTCTGGGTTAGGTCTGGGTTAGGTCTGGGTTAGGTCTGGGTTAGGTCTGGGTTAGGTCTGGGTTAGGTCTGGGTTAGGTCTGGGTTAGGTCTGGGTTAGGTCTGGGTTAGGTCTGGGTTAGGTCTGGGTTAGGTCTGGGTTAGGTCTGGGTTAGGTCTGGGTTAGGTCTGGGTTAGGTCTGGGTTAGGTCTGGGGTATTTCTGGGTTAGGACTGGGTTAGGTCTGGGTTAGGTCTGGGTTAGGTCTGGGTTAGGTCTGGGTTAGGTCTGGGTTAGGTCTGGGTTAGGTCTGGGTTCGGTCTGGGTTAGGTCTGGGTTAGGTCTGGGTTAGGACTGGGTTAGGACTGGGTTAGGTCTGGGTTAGGACTGGGTTAGGACTGGGTTAGGTCTGGGTTAGGACTGGGTTAGGACTGGGTTAGGTCTGGGTTAGG
>NW_027488391.1:52500-67500 GCF_051014445.1 Colletes latitarsis
CCGTCTTCAAGACCGCCCTGGCCGCCTCGTGCCTCGGGCAGTCGAGAAGTATGTGCTTCGGCGTTTCGTCGCCGGTCCCACATTCGCACATTGCAGTTTCACTCAGAGCGAAGGATCTGAGCTTCCACCTGAAGTTACCGTGACCACTAAGAAATTGCGTGACATAGTGGTCCGGTTCTATCCAGGTGGCCCGTGTTCTCTGCCGGACGTCTCCGAAGAACTCGAAGGTCGTCCGACCATGGGTCGAAACCTGCCAACGCTCCTGCCAGGCATCCAGCATTTCCGCCGCCGCCCGTCTTCTTTCTTCACCGTAATCACGGCTTTCCTCTTCCTCGTTGGCGTTGTTTCGTCCTCTTCTTTCTTCCGTCCGAATCCAGTATCTTCTTGCCCTTTCTTCCACCACCAGGTCGATCGGGGGTACGCCCGCGATCACCGATAGTGCGTCCGTGGCCGTCGTGCAATATGCCTTGGTGACTCGAAGGAGAGCCTGTCTCTGAGAACGAGCCAGCATCCGTCTTGCCGTTTTGTTCATCAGGTCGCTCCAGCCCGCCGCCGCGTACGTGGTTATGGGTACAAAGAGCCCCCCGTACAAAAGACGGAGTGCGCGATGTCCCAGTCCCCAGTTCGCTTTGGCCACCTTCGCGAGACTGTTGAACAACCCTCTGCATTTCTCCGAAGTTGTCACGATATGCGTGTTCAACCGGAGTCCTTTCTCAAAATGTACTCCTAAGTACCTGATTGCTGGCTTCATTCTTATGCCTCTGCCGGAGATGCGGATGGTCGGTGGACGCGCTGCATCGAGCGATCCTTTGACCAAGAGCATCTCCGACTTTTCAGCTGAGAGTTCCAGCTTTCTCCTTCCGCACCACTCGGACATTGCCGTGGCGACCCCCTGGCCCTTCCTTCTCAGCTCCTCTCTCGAGTTGCCGGAAATCACGACCAGGACGTCGTCCGCATAGGCAACCGGTTCACATTCCAGCTCGTCGGATGTGAGAACCGCCAGCAGGTCATCGAAAATTAGGTTCCAAAAACTTGGACCCAATATCGAGCCCTGCGGGCAGCCTCTGGTAACGGGTTTCCGGACTGAATCATGTTTCCCCACGATCTGTACTGCCCTCTCCGAGAAGTAACTTTCCACTAGCCTGTATAGGTTTCGTGGGCAGTCCCTTCTCTTGAGTTCGTACAGGACATTTGGCCACCATACGTTGTCGAAAGCGCCCGAGATATCGAACGCTATCGCAATCACGTATTTTGCCTCCGCGAATTCCCTTTCCCTAAGAATACTACGAAATTTAACGATCGCCTCCTCCGTCGACCGTCCAGGTTTAAACCCGTATTGTCGGTCGGAGGTTAGGTCATGATCGAGGAAAATACTCGCGAGTCTGTTCGCCATCAGTCGTTCGAGCAGCTTCCCTACCATTGAAAGCAGGCAAACTGGCCGATACGACTTCGGGTTACTCCTATCCTTGTCCGGACCCTTGGGTATTGTAATAATCGTACCCACCTTCCAACGAGCTGGGAATACTCCCCATTCGAGGCATCCGTTACAGAGCCTGAGGAGCTCCTCGTGGAGACATCCCCAGGATTTCTGGATAACTTCCACCTCGATCCTGTCCGGCCCCGGACATTTACCTTTTCTGAGGCGCGTTACAGCGGCACTCAGGTCTTCCCACTGGAATGGGGGGCTGTCCTCCGTTGTTGGCTGGATTCGGACTTCCAGGCGTGTCCTTGCTTGTTCTGGGGTGTCTGTCTCCGTGTCGTCCTCCGGGACGAGCGCCGTCAACATCGCTTCCGCGGTTGATCTCCACGAGGTCGTATGACCCCCGTGTGGCAGTTTGATCGAGGAAGTGGCTTCCTCCCTCCTGAGTTTCCCCAGGGATGTTTTCGTTGCGACACCCCAGACTTCCTGGTTCCCTTGGCTGGTGACGAACTGGCGCCATGAGCGGTTCTTCTCGCTCGTCACCTTTTTTGTATAGGTTCTCCTGAACCGTCGGTATTCCTGTTTAAGTATCTCCCTCGTCGGGGGATCGTGTGTCCCCTGATACAGTCTTCTTGCTCTGTACGTTGCCCTCTTCATCCTTGTTAATTCCTCTGTCCACCACGGTACAGATTTCTGGTGCCATTTCTTTTTGGGCATTGCCGCTTCGCAGGCGGTCAATATTGCCCGCTCCATGGTTTCCGCCATTGCCTCGACGTCCTGCCGACTGTTTAGGTCGGCGTTCGTCAAGGAGCGCTTCTCCTGGATGAGTGTCCTCTGGAGCTTGTTCCAGTCGGCCTTCCTGGTGTTGTACCGTGGCTGTAGGGGCGGCGGCTGTCCTCTTCGCGTGCCGAGGTTCAGGTGCGTCTCCAGGATTCTATGATCACTGGAGGTTCCGTCCTCGTACACTTTCCAGCCGTGTACGAGCGGTATAGCTTCCCAGGTCGCGAGAGTGACGTCGATGTTCGACGATCCTCGCGTATTCTCAAACGTGGTGGGATGTCCCGCCTCGTTTAGTACCAACAAGTTATGTCTAATGAGTAATTCCTCTAGTAGTTCCCCACGTTCGTCGGTGACTCTACTGTTCCATACATGCGACTTCGCGTTCGCGTCCGCGCCTATTATAATTCTTTTCCCCCTTAGCCTTGTTAGTACTGTGTCGAGGTGGGCTAGCCCGAGTTCAATATTTTCCGACGGCGGAAAGTATTGACTCACTACGTACAGTTCCGTGCTACCGTCGGAGAGCTGAACACAGACGCAATGCGTTGTGCACAAGTCTGCGATTTTGAGCACGGAAAATTTTCTATTCCTCACGCATACGGCCGCGAGCGGCGGTTCGTCTGCGTGGTTGTGAAAAACTATCGTAGCGCCCGTCCCGAAACCTGGGATAACTCTTTTGAAACTGTACGGTTCCTGCATAAGCAGAATATCCGCATCAGTTTCCTCCATTTGTCGCCTGACCTCGTGTGGCACGACTTTCGACCGCTGCATGTTAAGCTGCAGGATCGTTATTCCTCGGCCATCTGTAAGTAGATTATTATCCATAAATGGTTCTACTTACTGACCTCTCGAGAGCCTTCTGGTATCCTGGGCAGGCCGTGCTGGAGGCGGCATGATCCCCTTTTTTGCCGGCGCGCCTGCAGTTCACGCATACTGCAGGCTGGCTCTTCCTTGGACACGCCTTCGCGCAGTGTCCTGTATGCGTGCAGTGGCCGCATACCTCCTCCTTTTGGCGGCAGTGCTTCGCAATGTGGCCAAATCCCTGGCACTTGTAACATCGGCTGATTGCGATGTAATCCCGGACCTTGCACGCGTTCCATCCGAGGAACACTTTATGGGCCTCGACCATTTTAATCCTTAGACTAGGGGAGACCTCGACCACCCAGTTGGTCTCTTCCCCGTCCTTCCTGCCCGTGCGGAAGCAGAATTTAATTGCGCTCGCTTCCTCCTCGGTGAATACGCTCGCATTCTGCTTCCTGAGGCTTGCCCGGATCTCCTTCTCCGACATTTCCCGCGGGACGTCGAAGAGCAGCATCCATGGATTCCTGTTGACCGGCGACTTCACGGTCAATCCTGCGTCCTTCAGCTTCGCATTCTCTCTGAGGGCTTTGGCTCCTTCCGGTGTGGTTGTTTCCACCGCAATTCCGTTGCTGTGGATTTTCCTGACGGCCTTCACCTGCATGCCCCTCTTCCTAGGGTTCACCAGCGTGAATACCGCCTCCCTCGCTTCCTCGCTCGTCCTTATCCCTCCGTCTTCCTTGTTCGGGAAGATCATGACCACGTTCTTCGGTGGCCCGATTACCGGAGGTACTCCCAGTGGCGACTTCACTGTCCCCGTTTTCAGTTTCTCCGCATAGGAGAGTACTGATTGAGGTGCTTCCGCCTTTTTCACAGCCCTTTCCAGGCACCTGCTTGCCTGGATCGATTTCTGAACGGCCCCGTTCAGAGTTGCCTCGGATTTCTTCGAGTCGAGGGCGGCTTGTTCTAGTTTCCCCTCCAGGAAACTATTTTGTTGCAAGAGGTCCTGCACGTGGCCTCTCATCTCCTTGAACAGGCGCAGTATCACCGTCGCCTGTTCCTTGTTTACCTTTTTTGCCGGGTCCATGCAGTACGCCAGCATTCGGTCTTCCACCTTGCTTGCTGCTTCTTTAATGGAAGCAGCCGTCTTCTTTTTCTGCTCTCCTGGCGTAGGTTCCACTGCCCTCTTCTTGTTGGCTCCCTCGGTGCCGGCGTCCTTGACCGGCGTTGTGCTGGCCTTCCTTTTCGTTGCGGGAGGCTGTCCTGCTCCCATGGTCCTCGCTGGCGTTGTCGTCGTCGTGGCAGCTACTGCTGTCTTCGTCTTGTCGCCCGAGCGCGACAAGATCACCTTCACCTGCGCGGTCGGCGCCATACTGGAGCGGGGACCGTCCCCCACTCCTCCTCCTTGCTCGGATCCCGTCGGATCCGCTCGTGTCCGGTCGGCCGGTTGCAGCGCTCGGGCTCGCCCCCACTCCTCCTCGGCGATCGGGCCCCGTCGGCTGGACTCGGGTGCGGTCGTTCGGAGTAGATAGGGACATGTAGTGTGTAGCCGTTATTCTGTCCAAGCGCGTTGCCACTTGGGGACTTTGCTGTACCTCAGACCGAAGGTCTATACCAGCAACTACATTTTGCCTGATGTTCGGGCATCTACTTTTCACGCGTCGTTATGCGTTTGGAGGCTAACGACGTCGAAACCTGCTGCCACCTCGAGTCCAACCCAATCCAGGAACGCTTGCCGAAGCAAGCGGGGCTTGTATCCCGGCCCGAGGAGGTCATTGCCGAAGCACATGACCTAGCATCCGTTCGAGTACATTTTCAAGCATGGTTATTGGAGAGAATCCGCAGACTTCTCTCGTTCTGTTACGTAGCGTAATGCGTTCAATGGCGATTTTGGTTTCGCCCTGCTTTCGTAAGTAGTACCGAGCGCGTATATGTCCGGAACTCCCTGTATAGGTCTTGTGTTACAAGATCGGCTTCGGTCACCGGCCACGGATGGCCAGCTTCTTCAGCCGCTTGTCTCAGGAGTTCTCGCGCGTCTCGGTACCTCCGGCACTCGAATAGGACGTGGTTTGGTGTTTCCACTTGGCCACAGTCGCAATTCTCGTGCGGTACTAAAGCAAATTCCTTGAGCTTGGCTCGGAAATCTCCGTGCCCGCTTAGGAATTGTACTACGTAGTGATCCAAGATCACCCAGCTTGCATTGAGACGGTCAGATACATCAGAGAAGTAGCGGTAGGTGACCCTACCTTTCTCCGATGACGACCATCTCGTTTGCCACATATTGAGAAGTTCCGCTCGCACCAAGGCTTTCGCCTGAGCAGCGGTTACTTCTCCAGCCGCCAAATCGGCTCGACTTATTCGACAATTTCCGACTTCAATATTGATTTGTCTTCTAATCTGGTATGCACACGCGCGCTCCACTAACACCAAGTCTATCGGCATCGTCCCGGCGATCACAGTGATCGCGTCGGTAGATACCGTACGATAGGCCTTGGTGACGGCGAGCAAAACATGTCTCTGCGCCCTGGCAAGTTTAGTTCTTGTCACAGAGGTGAGCATGTCTACCCATCCGGCGGCGGCGTATGTCGTGATCGGGACGAAGAGACCTTTGTACAAAGTACGCATGGTTCTGTGTCCCAATCCCCAGTTTGATCGAGCAAGTCTTGCTAGCGTATAAAACGTTCGCATGACTTTGGCATTCAAATATTCAACGTGGGATCTTACTCCCATTCGCGCATCGATGTGAACACCCAAGTACCTTATGGTTTGCTTGAGTGCCACACTTCTCCCGTTTATCTTTATCACAGGAGGTCGTTCTCTATCCAGATTTCCTTTCAAGAGAATCATCTCGGTCTTAGTCGCGGATAGTGTAAGTTTCTGCGTGGCGCACCACTCAGAAATTGTATCCGCGACTCTTTGCCCTCTTTGCTGCAACTGATTCCTCGAGTTTCCGTAGAATACCACGAGTAAGTCGTCAGCGTAGGCTATTGGCTCGCAAGCCAGGTGTTCGTTTGATAGGAGCTGTAGAACTTCGTCAAAGACTAGGTTCCAACAGCTCGGACCGAGTATCGATCCCTGCGGGCAGCCCTTGGTGACTTGCTTACGCACATTACCGTGTTTGGAAACTATTGTAACCATACGGTCAGCGAAGTAGTCGACCATGAGTCGATAAAGATTTCGGGGACATCCCCGGCGTTTCAGCTTCTGAAGTATGCTTGGCCACCAAACATTATCAAAAGCTCCGGCGATGTCGAAGGAGAGACCCATCACATATCGTTCCTCTCGCTGGGATATCAATTCCCTGAGCTTCACCACGGCGTCTTCCGTGGATCGTCCAGGCCTGAATCCATATTGCCGATCGGAACTATGTTCTGGGTTTAGGAATATATTACTCATTCGATTAAGCATTAGTCGTTCTAACACTTTGCCTAAGATGGAGAGTAGGCATATCGGTCTATACGACTTGACATCCGTTGGTGGTTTATCGGGCCCTTTCAAGATTGCTCTGATCGAGCCGATTTTCCACCTAACGGGGAAGACCCCGTGCGCTAGACACCCGTTGTAGAGTCGAAGTAGAGCACTATGGATGGATCCATAAGCACATTTAACTACCTCGGCCTCTATACGGTCCAGCCCAGGGCATTTGCCTCGCTTTAAGCGCGATACTGCAGCTCCGAGCTCATTCCTCGTGAAGACTGGACAGTCTTCAGTCGGCGGATCGGTTGCAGCATCAGCTCTGGTGTTTGCTTGCTCCGGCGTTTCATCCGTGGACGAGTCGTCCGGGATTAGCGCCTGTAGGAGCTGCGAGGCAGTCGATTCCCAGTCAGTCGTATATCCTTCCGGCGTTCGAATGTTAGAGACCGCAGTCTCAACGCAGAGTTTCTTTTGGGCGATCTTGTAAACAAGTCCCCATGGCTCTTTATTCCCCTGCTCCGTCACAAAGTTCTGCCAGCTTTGTGCTTTCGCAGCGCGCACTGCGGCTGTGTAGGCGAGTCTAGATGTTCGATACTCAGCCTGCTTTGCCGCTCTCTCCTCCGAGTTCCTCTCGCGCTGAAAGGCTCGTCTAAGTCGATAGACTCGCGCTTTCATTCTCGTCAAATTTTCCGTCCACCATGGGACGGACTTCGAATGCCACTTCTTGGGGCGCATTGAGGCATTGCACGCATCGATGATCGATTTCTCGACCTCTTGTGCTAGGTGTTCGACTTCCCTACGGCAACCAGTGCCGAGGGGTAATTGCCTCGCGCCTTCAAGAAGAACTTGATCAAATCGCTCCCAGTTCGCATGCAACGTGCGGAATCGAGGCTGTGGGCTTCGATTCTCATTCACGTCCGTGAACTGTAAGACAAAATCAATGAGTCGGTGGTCACTGGAGGTCCAATCCTCGTGAACCGTCCAGTTTCGCACAATTGTCGCCATGTCTGGAGTCGATAATGTGACATCGATCCATGACTCACCGGCAGGGCTGGAGTATGTAGGAATACTCCCAGCCTCGTTCAAAATCGTCAAGTCGTGTAATGCGATAAACTCTTCGAGT
The DNA here is from genome assembly GCF_051014445.1 of Colletes latitarsis. Classification (NCBI taxonomy): domain Eukaryota; kingdom Metazoa; phylum Arthropoda; class Insecta; order Hymenoptera; family Colletidae; genus Colletes; species Colletes latitarsis. Next base: position 60,033 of record NW_027488391.1, read on the forward strand.
TTCTCGCCTCGCGTGTCCGGTCGAACGCTTTCTCCCCCCCAAAGGTGGGATTTGGCATTGACGTCCGCGGCTATCACGACTCGACGGTGTTGGAGAGCATCAAGTGTCCTCTCCAAGCGTGCCAGACTTGGTTCAATGTCTTCCGAGCATTGAAAGTACTGGCTAACGAGGTAGAAACTACCGAAGGGTCCGCTAATGCAAACGCAGGAGGTGTGAGTATCACACAGCTGTGTGATTTTTACCACCGAGATGTCCGGGTTTCTGACCACTATTGCGGCCATAGCCCGTTCATTCTCGGCAATCACCTTCGCCGTGAGCCCAAAGCCTGGAATCTGTCCCTGAAATTGGTAAGGTTCCTGCATGAGCAACACGTCGATCTCCTTTGCGTGCATTAGCTCGCTCACCTCACCATGAACAATTAGCGCACGCCGCATATTATGCTGCGCGATGCGCAATTGCCTTAGAGGATTCTCCGGGTCGTTTCTATCCATAATTCGTACGAGATACTGCTAGGTCTAAAGCTGCCTTATAGGCAGGGCAGTTTTTGTCTCGCGACTTATGGTTGTGCTGCTTGCCTCTTGATTTACAGTTCGAGCAAGTCGGGGACTTACTCTTCGCCGTACAAGAGGCAATGGTATGCCCTTCTTCGGAGCAGTGACCGCAAACCTCGCTTTTTGCTTTACAATGTTTGGCCATGTGGCCAAACATTTGACACTTAAAGCAGCGTGTAACAGAGACATAGTCCTGCACTCTGCATGCGGACCAGCCCAGGTACACTCTGCCCATGCTCTTCAGCCGCTGGCGAACCAGCGGACTGACTTCCATGACCCAGTTGGCAGTGTCCTTTTCCTTCGGGCCGGTTGCAAACCGGACCTTCAGATTGGACGACACATCCCCCTGGGTCATATCGCTGAGGTTTTGCTTCCAGATACTGGAAGAAACCTCCTCTTTCCTCATCGACTTGGGAACGTCATACACTATAAGTGTAGGGTTCCTCAAGGTCGGTAGAGTAGCTGAAAGTCCTACCTCTTTCAGCTTCGCGCAGTTGACGAAGGCCTTTAGATCCTCCTTGCGTTCAGTCTCGACGGCTATGCCACCGGAGTGGATGCGTCGGACGGACCTCACGCGGATCTTGGCTTTCGCCGGCTTGACCAGTGACAGAACAGTCTGTTTTGTGACATCACTGTTCTGTCCTTTCCCTTTCGGCGGGAAAATACGCACCACGTGTCGTGGTGGTTTAACCGCTTCCGGGGAAACTCGGTTGGCGTCAACCTTTACCGCTTGGGCGTAGGTTGTTGCCGCACGAACTGGTACAGGTTTCACAGTCGGACGGGATCCCGTCGTCTGCGAAACCGTTGGGGCAACCCTCTCTGCGATCCTCTGGGAGGCTCTCACCTCTTGCCGGATCGCCGCGAGCTGTCCTTTCAGGAAAGAGTTCTGCACGAGAACCTCCTGGACTAGCTCGTAGAGAGCTGCCGCGTTGCCTACGATCAAGGCTCCGGTCTCCTTGCTGAGCCTGGATTCTTTCCCAAGACAGCTGGTCCGGATGCCCTTGAACAATTTCGAGGCCTCTCCACTGATTTTGTCGAGAGGCCTGTTCGATGGACCAGGTGTCGCCTCCGCCGACACCTTTCCTGGCAACTCCTCGCCGCTTTTCCGGGCTTTTTCTGCCCTTTGCGGCTTCTCCTTTTTCACGACGGTTACCCAACCGTCGCTGTCAACTTGGCCCAATCCTCCGTCCGAAGACGTGGCGTTGCCTGCAGAAGTTGCCTTTGGCTTTTTGGCCTCCGGCTTCTTCGGTGGATTTGTGCGGGGTGGTGTCCCCGGTCCGTCCTTCTTGATATCCTTAATCGACGCAGGGGATATCGTTCCTGCCGGCTTAGGTGGTGAAGCCGTCTTTCGCGTCGAGGGTCTGGTGCAGGGGGGCGTTTTAGCGCCCTTACCCACTTCAACCGCCTTCGCTTTCTCTTTTTTCTGGGGTGGTGAAACCACCCCAGCTCTCTTACTCACCGCCGTCGTTCTGCCGGGAGCAGCGACAGCGGCCTCCTTAACTCCCTTTTCCCCCTTGCGGGGTACCGAGGCGTCTATGGGTGTTAATTTGATTTTGGGATCCATACTTATGAATATTCCTTTTCGTCCCGGCGTGTGTCCCGGCCTCCATGGACCCTCAATTGGAACCCGGCTCCGCCTGGGTTAGGACTTGCACCCGGGATATAGTCCGCGAACAAAGGCCGACCGGGCTTTCCCCGGACTCCTAGGTTCACTTCCTCGCCCAATAGAACCCACGAGTGGTGTTCCGAGCCGATTGACTAGGCACAGGGCTGCTTTTCTCGCCTAGCCGCCTGTCTAGACGAAGCAGAGGCCAAAGGTACGTGTTGGGCAGCTACACTCCCGCAGGAGAGAGGGCCCTCAGATCCCAGGATCCTCCTTTCCGCCGACACAGGTCGCCACGCACGGCAAACACGTGGGGAACAAACCTCAAGCAGATGTTCCCTCTGCTTCGCTACGCCCGGTTTCTGTTCCCTGTTTTTGCAGGGAACCCGCTGCGTAACTAGGACATGACCTCGGGCATCATGTCCCTGTAGCATTAGCTCCAAAACGTGGGACTCGTCCTTAGCACGACTAGTAGAACTCACTTTGCCATCATCAACTATGCTCTTGACGCTTCAGCGTCCTTTTGCCATCGCCAACGACGGGAGCTGCTGTCAGCAGCGCGACGACGGTCTTACATGTATAAATACATGTTGTCTTTCGTCGTTGGCGTACCTTTCAGTGTTTTCGTCATACGCTGCATATCCTTCCTATATGCAGCGTCCGTATGGCAAGGACTCCGAGTCTGACAGAGCCGTACACCACCGGTTTACAGCTCGGAGTTGAGCTGGTCTAGGCGGAGTCTTCTAATGGCCAGGGGAGCGATCCACGTTTCGAGGCCCGTCTCCCTACCTAGGATACTAGCGTGGTTTCCCAGCCGACACCTTCAGGCAGTAGGGAGCAGCTCAGCTACTTCTACGGTGGCCTCCTTCCGTCATTCGTCTGGCGTTACGACGTCTGCCACCAGATGTTTTGGTGTGCTGGGTTCTGCCAAGCCCAGCGGCGTATTGCTTTTCCCAGCGGCGTATTGCTTTTGGGGACGCATACAGACGTCGTTTCGTGTCTCATCCTGATCTTGGTTTTTGCTCAACGTAAAAAGGGGGCATATAGCCCCCTTTTGATTTCTGGTGTCAGGATCGCCTCCTCGGAAAAGCATTAAAGCAAAAAGGGGGCTTATAGCCCCCTGGTATGAGTTAGGTCTTTCTTGGAGAAGCTCTAGGTGTTCGAGTAGGAACTTCGAAAAGTTCCTTAAAGTGAAAAAGGGGCATATAGCCCCTTTTTTGTACAATATACGCCTTCTCCAATAAGCCTTAACGTGAAATGGGGGCCGAAGCCCCCAGGTGTTAAGTATACGCTAGTCATAATGCTTCCCCATCTCTCTTTGCTTTCCTGACACCACTCCTTCCTGACATCTCTGTTTTGCACAGAACGAATGACGGATCTCGTCTTGCTCGGGTAGGTGGGGTCGCTACTCCCATACGGTGTGCCCCTGCACCGCCCCTGCCGAAACCAGAGCCCCGTTGGCCGGCATAAATGCCGTTTGCAGCGTCCACCGCGTGGAGGAGGGGTTGGCACATGCGATCCTGGTGCCGTATAGCAAGCTATACGCCCGGACGGCTTCTAGACGCCAGTAGATAGGGACAGTGGGAATCTCGTTAATCCATTCATGCGCGTCACTAATTAGATGACGAGGCATTTGGCTACCTTAAGAGAGTCATAGTTACTCCCGCCGTTTACCCGCGCTTTTTTGAATTTCTTCACGTTGACATTCAGAGCACTGGGCAGAAATCACATTGCGTCAACACCCTTGGGGGCCATCGCAATGCTTTGTTTTAATTAGACAGTCGGATTCCCCTAGTCCGTGCCAGTTCTGAGCTGAGTGTTGAATGGCGGCCGAAGAGGACGATCGACGACGGCAAGCCGCCAACGAAAGCCTCGCAGCAAGGAAGATCCGCGGGAGGCCAAGGCACGGGACCGAGCTCGGATCCCGACGAGAACGAACGAATCCGTTCAACGCCGTTCACCTCGCCCAGGCCCGGCACGTCAGCCAGACTCGCTTCCCGACCAAGCCCGACACGCCCCGCTCCTCAGAGCCAATCCTTATTCCGAAGTTACGGATCCAATTTGCCGACTTCCCTTACCTACATTAATCTATCGACTAGAGGCTCTTTACCTTGGAGACCTGCTGCGGATATGGGTACGAACCGGCGCGACACCTCCACGTGGCCCTCTCCTGGATTTTCAAGGTCCGAGGGGAAGATCCGGACACCGCCGCAACTGCGGTGCTCTTCGCGTTCCAAACCCTATCTCCCTGCTAGAGGTTTCCAGGGAACTCGAACGCTTATACAGAAAAGAAAACTCTTCCCGGATCTCCCGACGGCGTCTCCAGGTCATTTTGGGTTACCCCGACGAACTACTCTTACGAGGGCCCGAATGGTATACGGTTCCGCTGCCGGGTTCCGGAATAGAAACCGGATTCCCTTTCGCCCGATGGGTGTGTGTCTCTCTCTCACATCGCTCAAGTTATTTTATTTTATAATCGTTTCGCACTTGTGTGACTCGTTTTTCTTTTTGGTTAAAAAAAAACGTTTAAAAAAATTGCTTTTACACATATTTTTTTACACAACTCTACTATACTGTTGTTGCCATGATGGATCTTAATAATATAATATAATAAATATAATAAATATATATATATATGTATGTTTTTTCTCGTGTTCGAGTCAAAGTGGATGATTAAGCTTTGTAATAACTTCGTTTCGTTTCGTTTGCTGCGTTTTTTTAGGACACCTCATCTTCATAGGATTTCTCTTAGGGCTTAGGATCGACTGACTCGTGTGCAACGGCTGTTCACACGAAACCCTTCTCCACGTCAGTCCTCCAGGGCCTCGCTGGAGTATTTGCTACTACCACCAAGATCTGCACCGACGGCGGCTCCAGGCAGGCTCACGCCCAGACCCTTTTTTTTTTTTTTTTTTTTTTTTTTTTTTTTTTTTTGTCGTGGGGAAAATCTTCGAAAGACTCCCTCGCACCTCCTTGGGGAGAGGTGGGAGGGGTGTGTGGGATTCCCCGCGCCCGTACAACGACAGACGCGGGACCTACCCACTAAAAACCCCACGGTGACCCTTCGGCACGCTTTTGGAGGATACCGGGAATCGCTCGAAGCATTCTTCCGGTATCCTCCCCGTGCCCGCGCTATCGCGCCCATCCCCCGGGGGGACAATCGGTCCCCCCAGTAGACACACTGCCTCATAGCGGCGGGACGAGGCCACTCCATCCCGCCGCTATCCGTCCCGGGGCCGCGTTTAGTGGCGGCTGCGAGCCCCAACTCGCAACCGTCCGCGACCCCGTTTCAACCCCTCGGCGGCCGGGCGTTCATGGCCGCACCAGACCGCCGAGGGTGCCTCCCCTTGCGTCGGACCGGCAGGGGGTGGCACTCCTACCCTCAACCGGTCCGACCCGGCGCCGCCTGGCGGGAGGAGGGTCCCCTCAGGACCCCCCTCCCAGCCTAGGTCATCCGCCACGCCGAGGCGGCCGCCCGCGACGCCTCGCGACCGGGCGACGACCTCGGGCCACCGCACGAGCGCGAGCTTCAGCGCGCCGCTGAAGCTCGCGCTCCCTCCCCGCGGCCTCCTTCTGCAACATTACGTTCTCGCAGAAGGAGGCCACGGCCCTCCACTTCTCCTCGCTGCCGAGCATGGCGCGCACCACGCCCGGCAGCGAGACATCCCGCCCGACGACGCCGACCAGGACACGGCGCTCCCCCTCCCACGCGGGGCATACCTCCAGGGTATGATCCGCCGTGTCCTGCTCAGCGTCGCAGTGGCAGCAACGCGCCGTCGGCTCCTTCCCTATCCGGTACAGGTATCTTCCGAAGCTGCCATGCCCGGAAAACACCTGTGCCATCCGGTAGGTGAGGCTGCCATGGCCTCTGTCCAGCCACTCCTTCAGGAGTGGCCGAACCGCCCCGACAGTCCGGTGCCCCGCGGTTGGCAGAGCCAGCCGCTCCTGCCACGCGAGCAACACGGACTGCCGGGCCTGGCGCTTCAAATCGCCCCAAGCAGGTTCCTGCCCGCCCGGGACCGCCCCCACCCCCGCGCGACGGTCGACGCGGTGCCGGTACATCACCGCGTGCGATCGCGCGAGCAGGTCCATGGGCGGCATCCCCGCTAGAACCGTCGCCGCCTCATGTGACATGGTCCGATACCCGCGGACGACCCTGAGCGCCATGCGCCTCTGCACCCGACGCAGCATAGTCATGCTGCGCCGGGAGGCAGCCAGGTCGTCCGCCCAGACGGGGGCCCCGTATAGGGCCACCGACTGGACCATTGCCACATAGAGGCGACGAACTCGGCCCGACGGGCCCCCCAGGTTGGGCAGGATCCGGCCCAGAGCCGCAACCATCCTTTCCAACCGGGGGACCAGGCAGCGGAAATGCTCCCCGAAACGCCAGTGGCTATCGAGGATCAGCCCCAGATACCTGATCTGGGGCTTCACCTCGATGTCAGCCCCACCCACCCGGATCACAGGGGGTGGCGGATCCTGCCGAGGTGAATGAAACGCAATCACCTCGGTCTTATGGACCGCCACCGTCATCCCCATCCCCCTGATCCGGTCGACGACGCGTTGCGACCCCTCCTCCGCGCGACGCATGGCCCTCCCCCAGTGCGCCCCGACGGCCAGCACCAGTGTGTCATCCGCATAACACACCGTGCTGACGCCGTCGGGGAGGCCGGCCCGCAACACCGAGTCGTACGCGATGTTCCACAGGAGTGGCCCGAGGACCGACCCCTGCGGAACACCGCAGTACACCTCCCTCCGCATATCACCATCCCGGCCCGGATACTCGATCCACCTGCCGCGGAGATAATCCCCGACGACCGCCCTGAGACAAGGGGGGACTCGATGATATTCGAGTCCCCTCCTTATCTCTTCCCAGGGGAGGGTGTTAAAGGCATTGGCAATATCCAAGGATATTGCCAATGCCACCCCTCCCCGGGAGACGGCCGCCTCCGAGAGGGCCCTCACACGACCTATCGCGTCGATAGTCGATCGGCCCCCCCGGAAACCGAACTGGCAGTCGGCCAGACCGGGATCACCCCGCGACAGGTGCTCGACGAGGCGGGCAGCAATCACACGCTCGAAGAGCTTGCCCACCTCGTCGAGGAGACAAATGGGCCGGTATGCGGAGGGAGACTCCGCGGGCCGACCCTCCTTCCGGAGGAGGACCATCCTCGCCACCTTCCAACTGGGGGGGAATCGCCCGTCCCTCAGGCAGCGGTCGAACAACCGCCTGAGGTCGGCCCCAAGGACGCCCTGGGTCAAGACCCAAACCCGGCCGGGCACACCATCCGGACCCGGGGCCGTGTTACGAACC
>NW_027488391.1:70000-72500 GCF_051014445.1 Colletes latitarsis
AGCCTCTCCATAGAGGATGATCGTCCGATTCGTTTGATAAATTATCATTTTTCCCTGGGGCTGTACGAACGAACAGAGAGGAAGACGACGACCGACGGATACCACAAATTTCACGTGGTAGGGCATATATTACATATCATAATTATCAGTGTTTGATCAAATTTCTTTCCAGTGTCCTTTTTGTTATGCTCCAAAACTAGTATACGCTTTATTTTCTCTTTCCTTTGCATAAATTATTAACTTCGGGCAACGTCGGGAGCGCCGGTAATCATTAGATTTGTACGAAACGCGATTTGCGCCCCACGGTGGTTTTTAGTGCCGTCAAAGTCAGAAATCGTAGGAGCGGTGCTTTAACGGGCGGTCGTGATGATACTCCAGACAACACGACGCACGACGCCGTAAAACACTCGCGCGAGTCCAGACTGATCTCTGCCTCACCACGCAAGGGGTGCGCAAACTTGCCAATAATATATAATATTTATTCTTTTTCGTACGTCCAGCGACAAACGCCAACGAAATACCCAAATTCTCGCTCGTACGTTGATACCTTTCTCTTCATCGACCCGGCTCCGAAACGTTCTTCGCCATCTCCCCGAAAGGAGAGGTAAACGACGGCGGGGTTAGGGAATCTGAGAACAACGCAAGCAGTTTTAGGACAAGTGAACGACCCTCAGCCAGGCGTGGTCCAGGAATTTTATCCGTGGACCGCAATGTGCGTTCGAAATGTCGATGTTCATGTGTCCTGCAGTTCACACGTTGACGCGCAATTAGCTGCGTTCTTCATCGACCCACGAGCCAAGTGATCCACCGTTCAGGGTAATCATATACAATTTACAATTTTTCTCTTTGTATTTAAAAATGCTCCTTGTTCTTTGCTTTAAAAATATTCGATGTTCGCACCTCCGACCAGCGTATCGACGGAGGATTGAACGCGCCATATCGACGACAAAAGTTTCTTTTTGTTTCCTGAATGACGGAAAACCATCGTTCGACGGCCGGGCGTACAGTACATTCAAAAGCCTTTGCGCGTGGCTGCGACCAAACGGGTATAATACACCCGTATATTCTTGGTTCCGAACAGTAACTTCACGCGCAATCGGGCGAACGCACGCGGCAGCGCCCATCGGTTGCTCGATGAAATCGATGCGATAAACTACAGCCTTCTCGGCTGGTCGTCGTTAGTCGCGCGAGCAACGGATGGCCGCACAATCGACGCGTCGTCGTTTGCGATTATTCGCCTCACGTTAGCCATGAGTATGTATATTATTCATTTACGAACGAACGCGGCAGCGTCCATCGGTTGCTCGATGAAATCGATGCGATAAACTACAGCCGTCTCGGCTGGTCGTCGTTAGTCGCGCGAGCAACGATGGCCGCAAAATCGACGCGTCGTCGTTTGCGATTATTCGCCTCAAGTTAGCCATGAGTATGTATAACATTCATTTACGAACGAACGCGGCAGCGTCCATCGGTTGCTCGATGAAATCGATGCGATAAACTACAGCCGTTTCGGCTGGTCGTCGTTAGTCGCGCGAGCAACGATGGCCGCAAAATCGACGCGTCGTCGTTTGCGATTATTCGCCTCAAGTTAGCCATGAGTATGTATATTATTCATTTACGAACGAACGCGGCAGCGTCCATCGGTTGCTCGATGAAATCGATGCGATAAACTACAGCCGTTTCGGCTGGTCGTCGTTAGTCGCGCGAGCAACGATGGCCGCAAAATCGACGCGTCGTCGTTTGCGATTATTCGCCTCAAGTTAGCCATGAGTATGTATATTATTCATTTACGAACGAACGCGGCAGCGTCCACCGGTTGCTCGATGAAATCGATGCGATAAACTACAGCCGTCTCGGCTGGTCGTCGTTAGTCGCGCGAGCAACGATGGCCGCAAAATCGACGCGTCGTCGTTTGCGATTATTCGCCTCTGGCTATCCGTGAGTATGTATAATATTCATATACGAACGAACGCGGCAGCGCCCATCGGTTGCTCGATGAAATCGATGCGATAAACTACAGCCTTCTCGGCTGGTCGTCGTTAGTCGCGCGAGCAACGATGGCCGCAAAATCGACGCGTCGTCGTTTGCGATCATTCGCCTCAGGCTATCCGTGAGTATGTATAATATTCATTTACGAACGAACGCGGCAGCGTCCATCGGTTGCTCGATGAAATCGATGCGATAAACTACAGCCGTTTCGGCTGGTCGTCGTTAGTCGCGCGAGCAACGATGGCCGCAAAATCGACGCGTCGTCGTTTGCGATCATTCGCCTCAGGCTATCCGTGAGTATGTATAACATTCATTTACGAACGAACGCGGCAGCGTCCATCGGTTGCTCGATGAAATCGATGCGATAAACTACAGCCGTCTCGGCTGATCGTCGTTAGTCGCGCGAGCAACGATGGCCGCACAATCGACGCGTCGTCGTTTGCGATTATTCGCCTCAGGCTATCCGTGAGTATGTATAACATTCATTTACGAACGAACGCGGCAGCGTCCA
>NW_027488391.1:77500-92500 GCF_051014445.1 Colletes latitarsis
AAACAAAAAAATTCTCAAAACTCGACAAAAAAATAAAACGATCAGTGGACCGTGTAGAGAATCTAAAACTGCATAAGAATCGTATAGACCAAAATTGGCGTTCACGTGCTCGTTTTTGAGAAAAAAGTTAAAAAAGCTCTCAAAATTCGAGATAAAAAAAAAAAAACCATCTACCAGGTAGCCAACGGTAAACGGTACAAGTATCGTACGGGCGAAAACGAGCGTTACCGTGCTCGTTTTCGAGTTATTGACGAAAAACAGCCTGGAGCGATCGGTCCGGCGGTCGACGCGCGAAAGTTTCTAAGTCCGCTCTGCTCCGAAACACCGCTCCGGCGTCAAAAATCGTCGTAGGACAAAAAATAGACACGCTATCTTGCAGGAAAAAATCCGGGGAACACGATGGCGTCGTCAAAAGTGCAGGTCGTCGAGCTCGTTTTCGAGAAAAAAAAAAAAAAATTCTCAAAATTCGACAAAAAAATAAAACGATCAGTGGACCGTGTAGAGAATATAAAACTGCATAAGAATCGTATAGACGAAAATTGGCGTTCACGTGCTCGTTTTTGTGGAAAAAATTAAAAAAGCTCTCAAACTTCGAGATAAAAAAAAAAAAAACCGTCTACCAGGTAGCCAACGGTAAACGGTACAAGTATCGTACGGGCGAAAACGAGCGTTACCGTGCTCGTTTTCGAGTTATTGACGAAAAACAGCCTGGAGCGATCGGTCCGGCGGTCGACGCGCGAAAGTTTCTAAGTCCGCTCTGCTCCGAATCATCGCTCCGGCGTCAAAAATCGTCGTAGGACAAAAAATCGCCACCCTATCTTGCAGGAAAAAATCCGGGGAACACGATGGCGTCGTCAAAAGTGCAGGTCGTCGAGCTCGTTTTCGAGAAAAAAAAAAAAAAATTCTCAAAACTCGACAAAAAAATAAAACGATCAGTGGACCGTGTAGAGAATCTAAAACTGCATAAGAATCGTATAGACCAAAATTGGCGTTCACGTGCTCGTTTTTGAGAAAAAAGTTAAAAAAGCTCTCAAAATTCGAGATAAAAAAAAAAAAAACCATCTACCAGGTAGCCAACGGTAAACGGTACAAGTATCGTACGGGCGAAAACGAGCGTTACCGTGCTCGTTTTCGAGTTATTGACGAAAAACAGCCTGGAGCGATCGGTCCGGCGGTCGACGCGCGAAAGTTTCTAAGTCCGCTCTGCTCCGAAACACCGCTCCGGCGTCAAAAATCGTCGTAGGACAAAAAATAGACACGCTATCTTGCAGGAAAAAATCCGGGGAACACGATGGCGTCGTCAAAAGTGCAGGTCGTCGAGCTCGTTTTCGAGAAAAAAAAAAAAAAATTCTCAAAATTCGACAAAAAAATAAAACGATCAGTGGACCGTGTAGAGAATATAAAACTGCATAAGAATCGTATAGACGAAAATTGGCGTTCACGTGCTCGTTTTTGTGGAAAAAATTAAAAAAGCTCTCAAACTTCGAGATAAAAAAAAAAAAAACCGTCTACCAGGTAGCCAACGGTAAACGGTACAAGTATCGTACGGGCGAAAACGAGCGTTACCGTGCTCGTTTTCGAGTTATTGACGAAAAACAGCCTGGAGCGATCGGTCCGGCGGTCGACGCGCGAAAGTTTCTAAGTCCGCTCTGCTCCGAATCATCGCTCCGGCGTCAAAAATCGTCGTAGGACAAAAAATCGCCACCCTATCTTGCAGGAAAAAATCCGGGGAACACGATGGCGTCGTCAAAAGTGCAGGTCGTCGAGCTCGTTTTCGAGAAAAAAAAAAAAAAATTCTCAAAATTCGACAAAAAAATAAAACGATCAGTGGACCGTGTAGAGAATATAAAACTGCATAAGAATCGTATAGACCAAAATTGGCGTTCACGTGCTCGTTTTTGAGAAAAAAGTTAAAAAAGCTCTCAAAATTCGAGATAAAAAAAAAAAAAACCATCTACCAGGTAGCCAACGGTAAACGGTACAAGTATCGTACGGGCGAAAACGAGCGTTACCGTGCTCGTTTTCGAGTTATTGACGAAAAACAGCCTGGAGCGATCGGTCCGGCGGTCGACGCGCGAAAGTTTCTAAGTCCGCTCTGCTCCGAAACACCGCTCCGGCGTCAAAAATCGTCGTAGGACAAAAAATAGACACGCTATCTTGCAGGAAAAAATCCGGGGAACACGATGGCGTCGTCAAAAGTGCAGGTCGTCGAGCTCGTTTTCGAGAAAAAAAAAAAAAAATTCTCAAAATTCGACAAAAAAATAAAACGATCAGTGGACCGTGTAGAGAATATAAAACTGCATAAGAATCGTATAGACCAAAATTGGCGTTCACGTGCTCGTTTTTGAGAAAAAAGTTAAAAAAGCTCTCAAAATTCGAGATAAAAAAAAAAAAAACCATCTACCAGGTAGCCAACGGTAAACGGTACAAGTATCGTACGGGCGAAAACGAGCGTTACCGTGCTCGTTTTCGAGTTATTGACGAAAAACAGCCTGGAGCGATCGGTCCGGCGGTCGACGCGCGAAAGTTTCTAAGTCCGCTCTGCTCCGAAACACCGCTCCGGCGTCAAAAATCGTCGTAGGACAAAAAATAGACACGCTATCTTGCAGGAAAAAATCCGGGGAACACGATGGCGTCGTCAAAAGTGCAGGTCGTCGAGCTCGTTTTCGAGAAAAAAAAAAAAAAATTCTCAAAATTCGACAAAAAAATAAAACGATCAGTGGACCGTGTAGAGAATATAAAACTGCATAAGAATCGTATAGACGAAAATTGGCGTTCACGTGCTCGTTTTTGTGGAAAAAATTAAAAAAGCTCTCAAACTTCGAGATAAAAAAAAAAAAAACCGTCTACCAGGTAGCCAACGGTAAACGGTACAAGTATCGTACGGGCGAAAACGAGCGTTACCGTGCTCGTTTTCGAGTTATTGACGAAAAACAGCCTGGAGCGATCGGTCCGGCGGTCGACGCGCGAAAGTTTCTAAGTCCGCTCTGCTCCGAATCATCGCTCCGGCGTCAAAAATCGTCGTAGGACAAAAAATCGCCACCCTATCTTGCAGGAAAAAATCCGGGGAACACGATGGCGTCGTCAAAAGTGCAGGTCGTCGAGCTCGTTTTCGAGAAAAAAAAAAAAAAATTCTCAAAATTCGACAAAAAAATAAAACGATCATTGGACCGTGTAGAGAATCTAAAACTGCATAAGAATCGTATAGACCAAAATTGGCCTTAACGTGCTGGTTTTCGAGTTATTGACGATAAGCCGGTATATATATGTCCGAGATAAAAAAAAAGATAGGGACAGTGGGAATCTCCTATACTATCACGGGCGTGTATTCTCCTACTAGTTTGATGGTTGCTGTTGCATAAACCACCGACTGTTTGGCCCGCCGTTTAACCGCGCGGTTTAAAATTGCAACACAATGTTGGTGTCGCTCCGGGGTGAAAAAATGGAAAAACGACATACTTTACGCATAGGGGCGGCTGATCTTAACATATTTTGTCATGTCACCACCCCAGTGACTCTAAGACGGATTTTGCCGTCGCACGTTTTTTTATTAAAAAGTTATTAGTATATAGAAGATTTCGTTAAGCAAAAAGACACGAATATGGGAGTAGGACAAAAAATCGCCAGCCTATCTTGCAGGAAAAAATCCGGGGAACACGATGGCGTCGTCAAAAGTGCAGGTCGTCGAGCTAGTTTTCGAGAAAAAAAAAAAAAAATTCTCAAAACTCGACAAAAAAATAAAACGATCAGTGGACCGTGTAGAGAATCTAAAACTGCATAAGAATCGTATAGACCAAAATTGGCGTTCACGTGCTCGTTTTTGAGAAAAAAGTTAAAAAAGCTCTCAAAATTCGAGATAAAAAAAAAAAAACCATCTACCAGGTAGCCAACGGTAAACGGTACAAGTATCGTACGGGCGAAAACGAGCGTTACCGTGCTCGTTTTCGAGTTATTGACGAAAAACAGCCTGGAGCGATCGGTCCGGCGGTCGACGCGCGAAAGTTTCTAAGTCCGCTTTGCTCCGAAACACCGCTCCGGCGTCAAAAATCGTCGTAGGACAAAAAATAGACACGCTATCTTGCAGGAAAAAATCCGGGGAACACGATGGCGTCGTCAAAAGTGCAGGTCGTCGAGCTCGTTTTCGAGAAAAAAAAAAAAAAATTCTCAAAATTCGACAAAAAAATAAAACGATCAGTGGACCGTGTAGAGAATATAAAACTGCATAAGAATCGTATAGACGAAAATTGGCGTTCACGTGCTCGTTTTTGTGGAAAAAATTAAAAAAGCTCTCAAACTTCGAGATAAAAAAAAAAAAAACCGTCTACCAGGTAGCCAACGGTAAACGGTACAAGTATCGTACGGGCGAAAACGAGCGTTACCGTGCTCGTTTTCGAGTTATTGACGAAAAACAGCCTGGAGCGATCGGTCCGGCGGTCGACGCGCGAAAGTTTCTAAGTCCGCTCTGCTCCGAATCATCGCTCCGGCGTCAAAAATCGTCGTAGGACAAAAAATCGCCACCCTATCTTGCAGGAAAAAATCCGGGGAACACGATGGCGTCGTCAAAAGTGCAGGTCGTCGAGCTCGTTTTCGAGAAAAAAAAAAAAAAATTCTCAAAATTCGACAAAAAAATAAAACGATCAGTGGACCGTGTAGAGAATATAAAACTGCATAAGAATCGTATAGACCAAAATTGGCGTTCACGTGCTCGTTTTTGAGAAAAAAGTTAAAAAAGCTCTCAAAATTCGAGATAAAAAAAAAAAAAACCATCTACCAGGTAGCCAACGGTAAACGGTACAAGTATCGTACGGGCGAAAACGAGCGTTACCGTGCTCGTTTTCGAGTTATTGACGAAAAACAGCCTGGAGCGATCGGTCCGGCGGTCGACGCGCGAAAGTTTCTAAGTCCGCTCTGCTCCGAAACACCGCTCCGGCGTCAAAAATCGTCGTAGGACAAAAAATAGACACGCTATCTTGCAGGAAAAAATCCGGGGAACACGATGGCGTCGTCAAAAGTGCAGGTCGTCGAGCTCGTTTTCGAGAAAAAAAAAAAAAAATTCTCAAAATTCGACAAAAAAATAAAACGATCAGTGGACCGTGTAGAGAATATAAAACTGCATAAGAATCGTATAGACGAAAATTGGCGTTCACGTGCTCGTTTTTGTGGAAAAAATTAAAAAAGCTCTCAAAATTCGAGATAAAAAAAAAAAAAACCATCTACCAGGTAGCCAACGGTAAACGGTACAAGTATCGTACGGGCGAAAACGAGCGTTACCGTGCTCGTTTTCGAGTTATTGACGAAAAACAGCCTGGAGCGATCGGTCCGGCGGTCGACGCGCGAAAGTTTCTAAGTCCGCTCTGCTCCGAAACACCGCTCCGGCGTCAAAAATCGTCGTAGGACAAAAAATAGACACGCTATCTTGCAGGAAAAAATCCGGGGAACACGATGGCGTCGTCAAAAGTGCAGGTCGTCGAGCTCGTTTTCGAGAAAAAAAAAACAAAATTCTCAAAATTCGACAAAAAAATAAAACGATCAGTGGACCGTGTAGAGAATATAAAACTGCATAAGAATCGTATAGACGAAAATTGGCGTTCACGTGCTCGTTTTTGTGGAAAAAATTAAAAAAGCTCTCAAACTTCGAGATAAAAAAAAAAAAAACCGTCTACCAGGTAGCCAACGGTAAACGGTACAAGTATCGTACGGGCGAAAACGAGCGTTACCGTGCTCGTTTTCGAGTTATTGACGAAAAACAGCCTGGAGCGATCGGTCCGGCGGTCGACGCGCGAAAGTTTCTAAGTCCGCTCTGCTCCGAAACACCGCTCCGGCGTCAAAAATCGTCGTAGGACAAAAAATCGCCACCCTATCTTGCAGGAAAAAATCCGGGGAACACGATGGCGTCGTCAAAAGTGCAGGTCGTCGAGCTAGTTTTCGAGAAAAAAAAAAAAAAATTCTCAAAACTCGACAAAAAAATAAAACGATCAGTGGACCGTGTAGAGAATCTAAAACTGCATAAGAATCGTATAGACCAAAATTGGCGTTCACGTGCTCGTTTTTGAGAAAAAAGTTAAAAAAGCTCTCAAAATTCGAGATAAAAAAAAAAAAAACCATCTACCAGGTAGCCAACGGTAAACGGTACAAGTATCGTACGGGCGAAAACGAGCGTTACCGTGCTCGTTTTCGAGTTATTGACGAAAAACAGCCTGGAGCGATCGGTCCGGCGGTCGACGCGCGAAAGTTTCTAAGTCCGCTCTGCTCCGAAACACCGCTCCGGCGTCAAAAATCGTCGTAGGACAAAAAATAGACACGCTATCTTGCAGGAAAAAATCCGGGGAACACGATGGCGTCGTCAAAAGTGCAGGTCGTCGAGCTCGTTTTCGAGAAAAAAAAAAAAAAATTCTCAAAATTCGACAAAAAAATAAAACGATCAGTGGACCGTGTAGAGAATATAAAACTGCATAAGAATCGTATAGACGAAAATTGGCGTTCACGTGCTCGTTTTTGTGGAAAAAATTAAAAAAGCTCTCAAACTTCGAGATAAAAAAAAAAAAAACCGTCTACCAGGTAGCCAACGGTAAACGGTACAAGTATCGTACGGGCGAAAACGAGCGTTACCGTGCTCGTTTTCGAGTTATTGACGAAAAACAGCCTGGAGCGATCGGTCCGGCGGTCGACGCGCGAAAGTTTCTAAGTCCGCTCTGCTCCGAATCATCGCTCCGGCGTCAAAAATCGTCGTAGGACAAAAAATCGCCACCCTATCTTGCAGGAAAAAATCCGGGGAACACGATGGCGTCGTCAAAAGTGCAGGTCGTCGAGCTCGTTTTCGAGAAAAAAAAAAAAAAATTCTCAAAATTCGACAAAAAAATAAAACGATCAGTGGACCGTGTAGAGAATATAAAACTGCATAAGAATCGTATAGACCAAAATTGGCGTTCACGTGCTCGTTTTTGAGAAAAAAGTTAAAAAAGCTCTCAAAATTCGAGATAAAAAAAAAAAAAACCATCTACCAGGTAGCCAACGGTAAACGGTACAAGTATCGTACGGGCGAAAACGAGCGTTACCGTGCTCGTTTTCGAGTTATTGACGAAAAACAGCCTGGAGCGATCGGTCCGGCGGTCGACGCGCGAAAGTTTCTAAGTCCGCTCTGCTCCGAAACACCGCTCCGGCGTCAAAAATCGTCGTAGGACAAAAAATAGACACGCTATCTTGCAGGAAAAAATCCGGGGAACACGATGGCGTCGTCAAAAGTGCAGGTCGTCGAGCTCGTTTTCGAGAAAAAAAAAAAAAAATTCTCAAAATTCGACAAAAAAATAAAACGATCAGTGGACCGTGTAGAGAATATAAAACTGCATAAGAATCGTATAGACGAAAATTGGCGTTCACGTGCTCGTTTTTGTGGAAAAAATTAAAAAAGCTCTCAAAATTCGAGATAAAAAAAAAAAAAACCATCTACCAGGTAGCCAACGGTAAACGGTACAAGTATCGTACGGGCGAAAACGAGCGTTACCGTGCTCGTTTTCGAGTTATTGACGAAAAACAGCCTGGAGCGATCGGTCCGGCGGTCGACGCGCGAAAGTTTCTAAGTCCGCTCTGCTCCGAAACACCGCTCCGGCGTCAAAAATCGTCGTAGGACAAAAAATAGACACGCTATCTTGCAGGAAAAAATCCGGGGAACACGATGGCGTCGTCAAAAGTGCAGGTCGTCGAGCTCGTTTTCGAGAAAAAAAAAACAAAATTCTCAAAATTCGACAAAAAAATAAAACGATCAGTGGACCGTGTAGAGAATATAAAACTGCATAAGAATCGTATAGACGAAAATTGGCGTTCACGTGCTCGTTTTTGTGGAAAAAATTAAAAAAGCTCTCAAACTTCGAGATAAAAAAAAAAAAAACCGTCTACCAGGTAGCCAACGGTAAACGGTACAAGTATCGTACGGGCGAAAACGAGCGTTACCGTGCTCGTTTTCGAGTTATTGACGAAAAACAGCCTGGAGCGATCGGTCCGGCGGTCGACGCGCGAAAGTTTCTAAGTCCGCTCTGCTCCGAAACACCGCTCCGGCGTCAAAAATCGTCGTAGGACAAAAAATCGCCACCCTATCTTGCAGGAAAAAATCCGGGGAACACGATGGCGTCGTCAAAAGTGCAGGTCGTCGAGCTAGTTTTCGAGAAAAAAAAAAAAAAATTCTCAAAACTCGACAAAAAAATAAAACGATCAGTGGACCGTGTAGAGAATCTAAAACTGCATAAGAATCGTATAGACCAAAATTGGCGTTCACGTGCTCGTTTTTGAGAAAAAAGTTAAAAAAGCTCTCAAAATTCGAGATAAAAAAAAAAAAAACCATCTACCAGGTAGCCAACGGTAAACGGTACAAGTATCGTACGGGCGAAAACGAGCGTTACCGTGCTCGTTTTCGAGTTATTGACGAAAAACAGCCTGGAGCGATCGGTCCGGCGGTCGACGCGCGAAAGTTTCTAAGTCCGCTCTGCTCCGAAACACCGCTCCGGCGTCAAAAATCGTCGTAGGACAAAAAATAGACACGCTATCTTGCAGGAAAAAATCCGGGGAACACGATGGCGTCGTCAAAAGTGCAGGTCGTCGAGCTCGTTTTCGAGAAAAAAAAAAAAAAATTCTCAAAATTCGACAAAAAAATAAAACGATCAGTGGACCGTGTAGAGAATATAAAACTGCATAAGAATCGTATAGACGAAAATTGGCGTTCACGTGCTCGTTTTTGTGGAAAAAATTAAAAAAGCTCTCAAACTTCGAGATAAAAAAAAAAAAAACCGTCTACCAGGTAGCCAACGGTAAACGGTACAAGTATCGTACGGGCGAAAACGAGCGTTACCGTGCTCGTTTTCGAGTTATTGACGAAAAACAGCCTGGAGCGATCGGTCCGGCGGTCGACGCGCGAAAGTTTCTAAGTCCGCTCTGCTCCGAATCATCGCTCCGGCGTCAAAAATCGTCGTAGGACAAAAAATCGCCACCCTATCTTGCAGGAAAAAATCCGGGGAACACGATGGCGTCGTCAAAAGTGCAGGTCGTCGAGCTCGTTTTCGAGAAAAAAAAAAAAAAATTCTCAAAATTCGACAAAAAAATAAAACGATCAGTGGACCGTGTAGAGAATATAAAACTGCATAAGAATCGTATAGACGAAAATTGGCGTTCACGTGCTCGTTTTTGTGGAAAAAATTAAAAAAGCTCTCAAACTTCGAGATAAAAAAAAAAAAAACCGTCTACCAGGTAGCCAACGGTAAACGGTACAAGTATCGTACGGGCGAAAACGAGCGTTACCGTGCTCGTTTTCGAGTTATTGACGAAAAACAGCCTGGAGCGATCGGTCCGGCGGTCGACGCGCGAAAGTTTCTAAGTCCGCTCTGCTCCGAATCATCGCTCCGGCGTCAAAAATCGTCGTAGGACAAAAAATCGCCACCCTATCTTGCAGGAAAAAATCCGGGGAACACGATGGCGTCGTCAAAAGTGCAGGTCGTCGAGCTCGTTTTCGAGAAAAAAAAAAAAAAATTCTCAAAATTCGACAAAAAAATAAAACGATCAGTGGACCGTGTAGAGAATCTAAAACTGCATAAGAATCGTATAGACCAAAATTGGCGTTCACGTGCTCGTTTTTGAGAAAAAAGTTAAAAAAGCTCTCAAAATTCGAGATAAAAAAAAAAAAAACCATCTACCAGGTAGCCAACGGTAAACGGTACAAGTATCGTACGGGCGAAAACGAGCGTTACCGTGCTCGTTTTCGAGTTATTGACGAAAAACAGCCTGGAGCGATCGGTCCGGCGGTCGACGCGCGAAAGTTTCTAAGTCCGCTCTGCTCCGAAACACCGCTCCGGCGTCAAAAATCGTCGTAGGACAAAAAATAGACACGCTATCTTGCAGGAAAAAATCCGGGGAACACGATGGCGTCGTCAAAAGTGCAGGTCGTCGAGCTCGTTTTCGAGAAAAAAAAAAAAAAATTCTCAAAATTCGACAAAAAAATAAAACGATCAGTGGACCGTGTAGAGAATATAAAACTGCATAAGAATCGTATAGACGAAAATTGGCGTTCACGTGCTCGTTTTTGTGGAAAAAATTAAAAAAGCTCTCAAAATTCGAGATAAAAAAAAAAAAAACCATCTACCAGGTAGCCATCGGTAAACGGTACAAGTATCGTACGGGCGAAAACGAGCGTTACCGTGCTCGTTTTCGAGTTATTGACGAAAAACAGCCTGGAGCGATCGGTCCGGCGGTCGACGCGCGAAAGTTTCTAAGTCCGCTCTGCTCCGAAACACCGCTCCGGCGTCAAAAATCGTCGTAGGACAAAAAATAGACACGCTATCTTGCAGGAAAAAATCCGGGGAACACGATGGCGTCGTCAAAAGTGCAGGTCGTCGAGCTCGTTTTCGAGAAAAAAAAAAAAAAATTCTCAAAATTCGACAAAAAAATAAAACGATCAGTGGACCGTGTAGAGAATCTAAAACTGCATAAGAATCGTATAGACGAAAATTGGCCTTAACGTGCTGGTTTTCGAGTTATTGACGATAAGCCGGTATATATATGTCCGAGATAAAAAAAAAGATAGGGACAGTGGGAATCTCCTATACTATCACGGGCGTGTATTCTCCTACTAGTTTGATGGTTGCTGTTGCATAAACCACCGACTGTTTGGCCCGCCGTTTAACCGCGCAGTTTAAAATTGCAACACAATGTTGGTGTCGCTCCGGATCGAAAAAATGGAAAAACGACATACTTTACGCATAGGGGCGGCTGATCTTAACATATTTTGTCAATGTCATCTTCCCAGTGACCCTAGGAAGGAGTTTGCCGTTGCACGTTTTCCTATTAAAAAGTAATTAGTGTACAAAAATTTTCGTGAAGCAAAAAACAAGAATATGAAAGTACGTTCCATGAGCATTACGGTGAATAAAACAGAAATTAAAAATTCCCGAGGGGTTGAACAGCATCATATTGAATTCGTTTTGCTGACTGGGGTCTGCGCCCCCCAGACCCCCGCTACACTAGCCCAGACCAAACCCACTTTGTAATAGTGGTATCATATTAAATTGAACAGCATCGTACTTAATTCGTTTTGCTGAATGGGGGGCTGCGCCCCCCAAACCCCCGCTACACTAGCCCAGACCTAACCCATTTTGTAATAGCGGTATCAAATTAAATTGAACAGCATCGTACTAAATTCGTTTTGCTGACTGGGGGGCTGCGCCCCCCAGACCCCCGCAACACTAGCCCGGACCTAACCCACTTTGTAATAGCGGTATCATATTAAATTGAACAGCATCGTACTAAATTCGTTTTGCTGAATGGGGGGCTGCGCCCCCCAAACCCCCGCTACACTAGCCCAGACCTAACCCATTTTGTAATAGCGGTATCAAATTAAATTGAACAGCATCATATTGAATTCGTTTTGCTGACTGGGGTCTGCGCCCCCCAGACCCCCGCTACAATAGCCCAGACCTAACCCACTTTGTAATAGTGGTATCATATTAAATTGAACAGCATCGTACTTAATTCGTTTTGCTGAATGGGGGGCTGCGCCCCCCAAACCCCCGCTACACTAGCCCAGACCTAACCCATTTTGTAATAGCGGTATCAAATTAAATTGAACAGCATCGTACTAAATTCGTTTTGCTGACAGGGGTCTGCGCCCCCCAGACCCCCGCTACACTAGCCCAGACCTAACCCCCTTTGTAATAGCGGTATCATATTAAATTGAACAGCATCATATTGAATTCGTTTTGCTGACTGGGGTCTGCGCGCCCCAGACCCCCGCAACACTAGCCCGGACCTAACCCACTTTGTAATAGCGGTATCACATTAAATTGAACAGCATCGTACTAAATTCGTTTTGCTGAATGGGGGGCTGCGCCCCCCAAACCCCCGCTACACTAGCCCAGACCTAACCCATTTTGTAATAGCGGTATCAAACTAAATTGAACAGCATCATATTGAATTCGTTTTGCTGACTGGGGTCTGCGCCCCCCCGACCCCCGCTACAATAGCCCAGACCTAACCCACTTTGTAATAGTGGTATCATATTAAATTGAACAGCATCGTACTTAATTCGTTTTGCTGAATGGGGGGCTGCGCCCCCCAAACCCCCGCTACACTAGCCCAGACCTAACCCATTTTGTAATAGCGGTATCAAATTAAATTGAACAGCATCGTACTAAATTCGTTTTGCTGACAGGGGTCTGCGCCCCCCAGACCCCCGCTACACTAGCCCAGACCTAACCCCCTTTGTAATAGCGGTATCATATTAAATTGAACAGCATCATATTGAATTCGTTTTGCTGACTGGGGTCTGCGCGCCCCAGACCCCCGCAACACTAGCCCGGACCTAACCCACTTTGTAATAGCGGTATCATATTAAATTGAACAGCATCGTACTAAATTCGTTTTGCTGAATGGGGGGCTGCGCCCCCCAAACCCCCGCTACACTAGCCCAGACCTAACCCATTTTGTAATAGCGGTATCAAATTAAATTGAACAGCATCATATTGAATTCGTTTTGCTGACTGGGGTCTGCGCCCCCCAGACCCCCGCTACACTAGCCCAGACCTAACCCACTTTGTAATAGTGGTATCATATTAAATTGAACAGCATCGTACATAATTCGTTTTGCTGAATGGGGGGCTGCGCCCCCCAAACCCCCGCTACACTAGCCCAGACCTAACCCATTTTGTAATAGCTGTATCAAATTAAATTGAACAGCATCATATTGAATTCGTTTTGCTGACAGGGGTCTGCGCCCCCCAGACCCCCGCTACACTAGCCCAGACCTAACCCACTTTGTAATAGTGGTATCATATTAAATTGAACAGCATCGTACATAATTCGTTTTGCTGAATGGGGGGCTGCGCCCCCCAAACCCCCGCTACACTAGCCCAGACCTAACCCATTTTGTAATAGCGGTATCAAATTAAATTGAACAGCATCATATTGAATTCGTTTTGCTGACTGGGGTCTGCGCCCCCCAAACCCCCGCTACACTAGCCCAGACCTAACCCATTTTGTAATAGCGGTATCAAATTAAATTGAACAGCATCATATTGAATTCGTTTTGCTGACTGGGGTCTGCGCCCCCCAAACCCCCGCTACACCAGCCCAGACCTAACCCATTTTGTAATAGCGGTATCAAATTAAATTGAGCAGCATCATATTGAATTCGTTTTGCTGACAGGGGTCTGCGCCCCCCAGACCCCCGCTACACTAGCCCAGACCTAACCCCCTTTGTAATAGCGGTATCATATTAAATTGAACAGCATCATATTGAATTCGTTTTGCTGACTGGGGTCTGCGCGCCCCAAACCCCCGCAACACTGGCCCAGACCTAGCCCATTTTGTAATGACTGTATTGGAACTGCGTTAGGGCTAGTTTAGAATTGGTTAGGTGAAGTAATGCGGAGAGCAGTTTCGCCTGCGTCCCGGGATGCTTGTTGGCATGAGTGGTGTCTGAATGAGTAAAGACGGATGAGACACTTGTGGGGTATGGTGAGTCAGATTCCCAAACTACCCATATATTCTTCTGAGGCATGGGTGCCTATCCAAGGATCTCCTTCGGTATCTAAAACAGAAATAAAAAAAAAAAAAAAAAAAAAAAAAAAAAAATGAATATGGACTGTGTTAGGACTGAATTGGATAAGGTCTGGGTTACGTCTCGGTTAGGTCTGAGTTAGGACTGGTTTAAGACTGGGTTAGGACTGGGTTAGGACTGGGTTAGGACTGGGTTAGGTCTGGGTTAGGACTGGGTTAGGTCTGGGTTAGGTCTGGGTTAGGACTGGGTTAGGTCTGGGTTAGGACTGGGTTAGGACTGGGTTAGGTCTGGGTTAGGTCTGGGTTAGGTCTGGGTTAGGACTGGGTTAGGACTGGGTTACGACTGGGTTAGGTCTGGGTTACGACTGGGTTAGGTCTGGGTTACGACTGGGTTAGGTCTGGGTTACGACTGGGTTAGGTCTGGGTTACGACTGGGTTAGGATTGGGTTAGGTCTGGTTTAGGACTGGGTTAGGTCTAGGTTAGGACTGGGTTAGGTCTGGGTTAGGTCTGGGTTAGGACTGGGTTAGGTCTGGGTTAGGACTGGGTTAGTACTGGGTTAGGACTGGGTTAGGTCTGGGTTAGGTCTGGGTTATTTCTGGGTTAGGTCTGGGTTAGGTCTGGGTTAGGTCTGGGTTAGGGCTGGGTTAGGTCTGGGTTAGGTCTGGGTCAGGTCTGGGGTATTTCTGGGTTAGGACTGGGTTAGGTCTGGGTTAGGTCTGGGTTATTTCTGGGTTAGGTCTGGGTTAGGTCTGGGTTAGGTCTGGGTTAGGTCTGGGTTAGGACTGGGTTAGGTCTGGGTTAGGACTGGGTTAGGTCTGGGTTAGGTCTGGGTTAGGTCTGGGTTAGGTCTGGGTTATTTCTGGGTTAGGTCTGGGTTAGGTCTGGGTTAGGTCTGGGTTAGGGCTGGGTTAGGTCTGGGTTAGGTCTGGGTCAGGTCTGGGGTATTTCTGGGTTAGGACTGGGTTAGGTCTGGGTTAGGACTGGGTTAGGTCTGGGTTAGGACTGGGTTAGGACTGGGTTAGGTCTGGGTTAGGTCTGGGTTAGGTTTGGGTTAGGACTGGGTAGGTTCTGGGTTAGGACTTGGTTAGGACTGGGTTAGGACTGTGTTAGGACTGGGTTAGGTCTGGGTTAGGTCTGGGTTAGGACTGGGTTAGGTCTGGGTTAGGACTGGGTTAGGACTGGGTTAGGTCTGGGTTAGGTCTGGGTTAGGACTGGGTTAGGTCTGGGTTAGGACTGGGTTAGGTCTGGGTTAGTACTGGATTTGGTTAGGTCTGGGTTAGGTCTGGGTTAGGTCTGGGTTAGGACTGGGTTAGGACTGGGTTAGGTCTGGGTTAGGACTAGGTTAGGACTGGGTTAGGACTGGGTTAGGTCTGGGTTAGGTCTGGGTTATTTCTGGGTTAGGTCTGGGTTAGGTCTGGGTTAGGTCTGGGTTAGGTCTGGGTTAGGTCTGGGTTAGGACTGGGTTA
>NW_027488391.1:100000-117500 GCF_051014445.1 Colletes latitarsis
GTAACTTTCCACTAGCCTGTATAGGTTTCGTGGGCAGTCCCTTCTCTTGAGTTCGTACAGGACATTTGGCCACCATACGTTGTCGAAAGCGCCCGAGATATCGAACGCTATCGCAATCACGTATTTTGCCTCCGCGAATTCCCTTTCCCTAAGAATACTACGAAATTTAACGATCGCCTCCTCCGTCGACCGTCCAGGTTTAAACCCGTATTGTCGGTCGGAGGTTAGGTCATGATCGAGGAAAATACTCGCGAGTCTGTTCGCCATCAGTCGTTCGAGCAGCTTCCCTACCATTGAAAGCAGGCAAACTGGCCGATACGACTTCGGGTTACTCCTATCCTTGTCCGGACCCTTGGGTATTGTAATAATCGTACCCACCTTCCAACGAGCTGGGAATACTCCCCATTCGAGGCATCCGTTACAGAGCCTGAGGAGCTCCTCGTGGAGACATCCCCAGGATTTCTGGATAACTTCCACCTCGATCCTGTCCGGCCCCGGACATTTACCTTTTCTGAGGCGCGTTACAGCGGCACTCAGGTCTTCCCACTGGAATGGGGGGCTGTCCTCCGTTGTTGGCTGGATTCGGACTTCCAGGCGTGTCCTTGCTTGTTCTGGGGTGTCTGTCTCCGTGTCGTCCTCCGGGACGAGCGCCGTCAACATCGCTTCCGCGGTTGATCTCCACGAGGTCGTATGACCCCCGTGTGGCAGTTTGATCGAGGAAGTGGCTTCCTCCCTCCTGAGTTTCCCCAGGGATGTTTTCGTTGCGACACCCCAGACTTCCTGGTTCCCTTGGCTGGTGACGAACTGGCGCCATGAGCGGTTCTTCTCGCTCGTCACCTTTTTTGTATAGGTTCTCCTGAACCGTCGGTATTCCTGTTTAAGTATCTCCCTCGTCGGGGGATCGTGTGTCCCCTGATACAGTCTTCTTGCTCTGTACGTTGCCCTCTTCATCCTTGTTAATTCCTCTGTCCACCACGGTACAGATTTCTGGTGCCATTTCTTTTTGGGCATTGCCGCTTCGCAGGCGGTCAATATTGCCCGCTCCATGGTTTCCGCCATTGCCTCGACGTCCTGCCGACTGTTTAGGTCGGCGTTCGTCAAGGAGCGCTTCTCCTGGATGAGTGTCCTCTGGAGCTTGTTCCAGTCGGCCTTCCTGGTGTTGTACCGTGGCTGTAGGGGCGGCGGCTGTCCTCTTCGCGTGCCGAGGTTCAGGTGCGTCTCCAGGATTCTATGATCACTGGAGGTTCCGTCCTCGTACACTTTCCAGCCGTGTACGAGCGGTATAGCTTCCCAGGTCGCGAGAGTGACGTCGATGTTCGACGATCCTCGCGTATTCTCAAACGTGGTGGGATGTCCCGCCTCGTTTAGTACCAACAAGTTATGTCTAATGAGTAATTCCTCTAGTAGTTCCCCACGTTCGTCGGTGACTCTACTGTTCCATACATGCGACTTCGCGTTCGCGTCCGCGCCTATTATAATTCTTTTCCCCCTTAGCCTTGTTAGTACTGTGTCGAGGTGGGCTAGCCCGAGTTCAATATTTTCCGACGGCGGAAAGTATTGACTCACTACGTACAGTTCCGTGCTACCGTCGGAGAGCTGAACACAGACGCAATGCGTTGTGCACAAGTCTGCGATTTTGAGCACGGAAAATTTTCTATTCCTCACGCATACGGCCGCGAGCGGCGGTTCGTCTGCGTGGTTGTGAAAAACTATCGTAGCGCCCGTCCCGAAACCTGGGATAACTCTTTTGAAACTGTACGGTTCCTGCATAAGCAGAATATCCGCATCAGTTTCCTCCATTTGTCGCCTGACCTCGTGTGGCACGACTTTCGACCGCTGCATGTTAAGCTGCAGGATCGTTATTCCTCGGCCATCTGTAAGTAGATTATTATCCATAAATGGTTCTACTTACTGACCTCTCGAGAGCCTTCTGGTATCCTGGGCAGGCCGTGCTGGAGGCGGCATGATCCCCTTTTTTGCCGGCGCGCCTGCAGTTCACGCATACTGCAGGCTGGCTCTTCCTTGGACACGCCTTCGCGCAGTGTCCTGTATGCGTGCAGTGGCCGCATACCTCCTCCTTTTGGCGGCAGTGCTTCGCAATGTGGCCAAATCCCTGGCACTTGTAACATCGGCTGATTGCGATGTAATCCCGGACCTTGCACGCGTTCCATCCGAGGAACACTTTATGGGCCTCGACCATTTTAATCCTTAGACTAGGGGAGACCTCGACCACCCAGTTGGTCTCTTCCCCGTCCTTCCTGCCCGTGCGGAAGCAGAATTTAATTGCGCTCGCTTCCTCCTCGGTGAATACGCTCGCATTCTGCTTCCTGAGGCTTGCCCGGATCTCCTTCTCCGACATTTCCCGCGGGACGTCGAAGAGCAGCATCCATGGATTCCTGTTGACCGGCGACTTCACGGTCAATCCTGCGTCCTTCAGCTTCGCATTCTCTCTGAGGGCTTTGGCTCCTTCCGGTGTGGTTGTTTCCACCGCAATTCCGTTGCTGTGGATTTTCCTGACGGCCTTCACCTGCATGCCCCTCTTCCTAGGGTTCACCAGCGTGAATACCGCCTCCCTCGCTTCCTCGCTCGTCCTTATCCCTCCGTCTTCCTTGTTCGGGAAGATCATGACCACGTTCTTCGGTGGCCCGATTACCGGAGGTACTCCCAGTGGCGACTTCACTGTCCCCGTTTTCAGTTTCTCCGCATAGGAGAGTACTGATTGAGGTGCTTCCGCCTTTTTCACAGCCCTTTCCAGGCACCTGCTTGCCTGGATCGATTTCTGAACGGCCCCGTTCAGAGTTGCCTCGGATTTCTTCGAGTCGAGGGCGGCTTGTTCTAGTTTCCCCTCCAGGAAACTATTTTGTTGCAAGAGGTCCTGCACGTGGCCTCTCATCTCCTTGAACAGGCGCAGTATCACCGTCGCCTGTTCCTTGTTTACCTTTTTTGCCGGGTCCATGCAGTACGCCAGCATTCGGTCTTCCACCTTGCTTGCTGCTTCTTTAATGGAAGCAGCCGTCTTCTTTTTCTGCTCTCCTGGCGTAGGTTCCACTGCCCTCTTCTTGTTGGCTCCCTCGGTGCCGGCGTCCTTGACCGGCGTTGTGCTGGCCTTCCTTTTCGTTGCGGGAGGCTGTCCTGCTCCCATGGTCCTCGCTGGCGTTGTCGTCGTCGTGGCAGCTACTGCTGTCTTCGTCTTGTCGCCCGAGCGCGACAAGATCACCTTCACCTGCGCGGTCGGCGCCATACTGGAGCGGGGACCGTCCCCCACTCCTCCTCCTTGCTCGGATCCCGTCGGATCCGCTCGTGTCCGGTCGGCCGGTTGCAGCGCTCGGGCTCGCCCCCACTCCTCCTCGGCGATCGGGCCCCGTCGGCTGGACTCGGGTGCGGTCGTTCGGAGTAGATAGGGACATGTAGTGTGTAGCCGTTATTCTGTCCAAGCGCGTTGCCACTTGGGGACTTTGCTGTACCTCAGACCGAAGGTCTATACCAGCAACTACATTTTGCCTGATGTTCGGGCATCTACTTTTCACGCGTCGTTATGCGTTTGGAGGCTAACGACGTCGAAACCTGCTGCCACCTCGAGTCCAACCCAATCCAGGAACGCTTGCCGAAGCAAGCGGGGCTTGTATCCCGGCCCGAGGAGGTCATTGCCGAAGCACATGACCTAGCATCCGTTCGAGTTCATTTTCAAGCATGGTTATTGGAGAGAATCCGCAGACTTCTCTCGTTCTGTTACGTAGCGTATTGCGTTCAATGGCGGTTTTGGTTTCGCCCTGCTTTCGTAAGTAGTACCGAGCGCGTATATGTCCGGAACTCCCTGTATAGGTCTTGTTTTACAAGATCGGCTTCGGTCACCGGCCACGGATGGCCAGCTTCTTCGGCCGCTTGTCTCAGGAGTTCTCGCGCGTCTCGGTACCTCCGGCACTCGAATAGGACGTGGTTTGGTGTTTCCACTTGGCCACAGTCGCAATTCTCGTGCGGTACTAAAGCAAATTCCTTGAGCTTGGCTCGGAAATCTCCGTGCCCGCTTAGGAATTGTACTACGTAGTGATCCAAGATCACCCAGCTTGCATTGAGACGGTCAGATACATCAGAGAAGTAGCGGTAGGTGACCCTACCTTTCTCCGATGACGACCATCTCGTTTGCCACATATTGAGAAGTTCCGCTCGCACCAAGGCTTTCGCCTGAGCAGCGGTTACTTCTCCAGCCGCCAAATCGGCTCGACTTATTCGACAATTTCCGACTTCGATATTGATTTGTCTTCTAATCTGGTATGCACACGCGCGCTCCACTAACACCAAGTCTATCGGCATCGTCCCGGCGATCACAGTGATCGCGTCGGTAGATACCGTGCGATAGGCCTTGGTGACGGCGAGCAAAACATGTCTCTGCGCCCTGGCAAGTTTAGTTCTTGTCACAGAGGTGAGCATGTCTACCCATCCGGCGGCGGCGTATGTCGTGATCGGGACGAAGAGACCTTTGTACAAAGTACGCATGGTTCTGTGTCCCAATCCCCAGTTTGATCGAGCAAGTCTTGCTAGCGTATAAAACGTTCGCATGACTTTGGCATTCAAATATTCGACGTGGGATCTTACTCCCATTCGCGCATCGATGTGAACACCCAAGTACCTTATGGTTTGCTTGAGTGCCACACTTCTCCCGTTTATCCTTATCACAGGAGGTCGTTCTCTATCCAGATTTCCTTTCAAGAGAATCATCTCGGTCTTAGTCGCGGATAGTGTAAGTTTCTGCGTGGCGCACCACTCAGAAATTGTATCCGCGACTCTTTGCCCTCTTTGCTGCAACTGATTCCTCGAGTTTCCGTAGAATACCACGAGTAAGTCGTCAGCGTAGGCTATTGGCTCGCAAGCCAGGTGTTCGTTTGATAGGAGCTGTAGAACTTCGTCAAAGACTAGGTTCCAACAGCTCGGACCGAGTATCGACCCCTGCGGGCAGCCCTTGGTGACTTGCTTACGCACATTACCGTGTTTGGAAACTATTGTAACCATACGGTCAGCGAAGTAGTCGACCATGAGTCGATAAAGATTTCGGGGACATCCCCGGCGTTTCAGCTTCTGAAGTATGCTTGGCCACCAAACATTATCAAAAGCTCCGGCGATGTCGAAGGAGAGACCCATCACATATCGTTCCTCTCGCTGGGATATCAATTCCCTGAGCTTCACCACGGCGTCTTCCGTGGATCGTCCAGGCCTGAATCCATATTGCCGATCGGAACTATGTTCTGGGTTTAGGAATATGTTACTCATTCGGTTAAGCATTAGTCTCTCTAATACTTTGCCTAAGATGGAAAGTAGGCATATCGGTCTATACGACTTGACGTCCGTTGGTGGTTTATCGGGCCCTTTCAAGATTGCTCTGATCGAGCCGATTTTCCACCTAACGGGGAAGACCCCGTGCGCTAGACACCCGTTGTAGAGTCGAAGTAGAGCACTATGGATGGATCCATAAGCACATTTAACCACCTCGGCCTCTATACGGTCCAGCCCAGGGCATTTGCCTCGCTTTAAGCGCGATACTGCAGCTCCGAGCTCATTCCTCGTGAAGACTGGACAGTCTTCAGTCGGCGGATCGGTTGCAGCATCAGCTCTGGTGTTTGCTTGCTCCGGCGTTTCATCCGTGGACGAGTCGTCCGGGATTAGCGCCTGTAGGAGCTGCGAGGCAGTCGATTCCCAGTCAGTCGTATATCCTTCCGGCGTTCGAATGTTTGAGACCGCAGTCTCAACACAGAGTTTCTTTTGGGCGATCTTGTAAACAAGTCCCCATGGCTCTTTATTCCCCTGCTCCGTCACAAAGTTCTGCCAGCTTTGTGCTTTCGCAGCGCGCACTGCGGCTGTGTAGGCGAGTCTAGATGTTCGATACTCAGCCTGCTTTGCCGCTCTCTCCTCCGAGTTCCTCTCGCGCTGAAAGGCTCGTCTAAGTCGATAGACTCGCGCTTTCATTCTCGTCAAATTTTCCGTCCACCATGGGACGGACTTCGAATGCCACTTCTTGGGGCGCATTGAGGCATTGCACGCATCGATGATCGATTTCTCGACCTCTTGTGCTAGGTGTTCGACTTCCCTGCGGCAACCAGTGCCGAGGGGTAATTGCCTCGCGCCTTCAAGAAGAACTTGATCAAATCGCTCCCAGTTCGCATGCAACGTGCGGAATCGAGGCTGTGGGCTTCGATTCTCATTCACGTCCGTGAACTGTAAGACAAAATCAATGAGTCGGTGGTCACTGGAGGTCCAATCCTCGTGAACCGTCCAGTTTCGCACAATTGTCGCCATGTCTGGAGTCGATAATGTGACATCGATCCATGACTCACCGGCAGGGCTGGAGTATGTAGGAATACTCCCAGCCTCGTTCAAAATCGTCAAGTCGTGTAATGCGATAAACTCTTCGAGTTTCTCGCCTCGCGTGTCCGGTCGAACGCTTTCTCCTCCCCAAAGGTGGGATTTGGCGTTGACGTCCGCGGCTATCACGACTCGACGGTGTTGGAGAGCATCGAGTGTCCTCTCCAAGCGTGCCAGACTTGGTTCAATGTCTTCCGAGCATTGAAAGTACTGGCTAACGAGGTAGAAACTACCGAAGGGTCCGCTAATGCAAACGCAGGAGGTGTGAGTATCACACAGCTGTGTGATTTTTACCACCGAGATGTCCGGGTTTCTGACCACTATTGCGGCCATAGCCCTTTCATTCTCGGCGATCACCTTCGCCGTGAGCCCAAAGCCTGGAATCTGTCCCTGAAATTGGTAAGGTTCCTGCATGAGCAACACGTCGATCTCCTTTGCGTGCATTAGCTCGCTCACCTCACCATGAACAATTAGCGCACGCCGCATATTATGCTGCGCGATGCGCAATTGCCTTAGAGGATTCTCCGGGTCGTTTCTATCCATAATTCGTACGAGATACTGCTAGATCTAAAGCTGCCTTATAGGCAGGGCAGTTTTTGTCTCGCGACTTATGGTTGTGCTGATTACCTCTTGATTTACAGTTTGAGCAAGTTGGGGACTTACTCTTCGCCGTACAAGAGGCAATGGTATGCCCTTCTTCGGAGCAGTGACCGCAAACCTCGTTTTTTGCTTTGCAATGTTTGGCCATGTGGCCAAACATTTGACACTTAAAGCAGCGTGTCACCGAGACGTAGTCCTGCACTCTGCATGACGACCACCCTAGGTACACTCTGCCCGAGCTCTTCAGCCGCTGGCGGACCTGCGGACTGACTTCCATGACCCAGTTGGCAGTGTCCTTTTCCTTCGGGCCGGTTGCAAACCGGACCTTCAGGCTGGACGACACATCCCCCTGGGTCATATCGCTGAGGTTTTGCTTCCAGATACTGGAAGAAACCTCCTCTTTCCTCATCGCCTTAGGAACGTCGTACACTATAAGTGTAGGGTTCCTCAAGGTCGGTAGAGTAGCTGAAAGCCCTACTTCTTTCAGCTTCGCGCAGTTGACGAAGGCCTTTAGATCCTCCTTGCGCTCGGTTTCGACGGCTATGCCACCGGAGTGGATGCGTCGGACGGACCTCACGCGGATCTTGGCCTTCGCCGGCTTGACCAGGGACAGAACAGTTTGTTTGGTAACGTCGCTGTTCTGTCCTTTCCCTTTCGGCGGGAAAATACGCACCACGTGTCGTGGTGGTTTAACCGCTTCCGGGGAAACTCGATTGGCGTCAACCTTTACCGCTTGCGCGTAGGTTGTCGCCGCACGAACTGGAGCGGGTTTCACAGTCGGACGGGAACCCGTCGTCTGCGAAACCGTAGGGGCAACCCTCTCTGCGATCCTCTGGGAGGCTCTCACCTCTTGCCGGATCGCCGCGAGCTGTCCTTTTAGGAAAGAGTTCTGGATAAGAACCTCCTGGACTAGCTCGTAGAGAGCTGCCGCGTTGCCTACGATCAAGGCTCCGGTCTCCTTGCTGAGCCTGGATTCTTTTCCAAGACAGCTGGTCCGGATGCCCTTGAACAGTTTCGAGGCCTCTCCATTGATTTTATCGAGAGGCCTGTTCGATGGACCAGGTGTCGCCTCCGCCGACACCTTTCCTGGCAACTCCTCGCCGCTTTTCTGGGCTTTTTCTGCCCTTTGCGGCTTCTCTTTCTTCACGACGGTTACCCAACCGTCGCTGTCGACTTCATGGCCCTTTCCTCCGTCCGAAGACGTGGCGTTGCCTGCTGAGGTTGCCTTCGGCTTTTTGGCCTCTGGCTTCCTCGGTGGAGTTGTACGGGGTGGTGTCCCCGATCCGTCCTTCTTGATATCCTTAATCGGCGCAGGGGATATCGTTCCTGCAGGCTTCGATGTTGTAGCCTTGCTTCGTAGCGTCGGGGGTCTGGTGCTGGGGGGCGTTTTAGCGCCCTTCCCAACTTCAACCTCCTTCGCCTTTTTCTGAGGTGGTGAGACCACCCCAGCCTTTTTACTCGCTGCCGTCGTCCTGCCGGGGGCAACGACGGTAGCCTCCTTTACTCCCTTTTCCCCCTTGCGGGGTACCGAGGCGTCTATTGGCGTCAATTTGATTTTAGGATCCATATTCGCTTGGATTTCGTTTCGTCCCGGCGTGTGTCCCGGCCTCCATGGACCCTCAAATGGAACCCGGCTCCGCCTGGGTTAGGACTTGCACCCGGGATATAGTCCGCGAACAAAGGCCGACCGGGCTTTCCCCGGACTCCTAGGTTCACTTCCTCGCCCAATAGAACCCACGAGTGGTGTTCCGAGCCGATTGACTAGGCACAGGGCTGCTTTTCTCGCCTAGCCGCCTGTCTAGACGAAGCAGAGGCCAAAGGTACGTGTTGGGCAGCTACACTCCCGCAGGAGAGAGGGCCCTCAGATCCCAGGATCCTCCTTTCCGCCGACACAGGTCGCCACGCACGGCAAACACGTGGGGAACAAACCTCAAGCAGATGTTCCCTCTGCTTCGCTACGCCCGGTTTCTGCTCCCTGTTTTGCAGGGAACCCGCTGCGTAACTAGGACATGACCTCGGGCATCATGTCCCTGTAGCATTAGCTCCAAAACGTGGGACTCGTCCTTAGCACGACTAGTAGAACTCACTTTGCCATCATTAACTATGCTCTTGACGCTTCAGCGTCCTTTGCCATCGCCAACGACGGGAGCTGCTGTCAGCAGCGCGACGACGGTCTTACATGTATAAATACATGTTGTCTTTCGTCGTTGGCGTACCTTTCAGTGTTTTCGTCATACGCTGCATATCCTTCCTATATGCAGCGTCCGTATGGCAAGGACTCCGAGTCTGACAGAGCCGTACACCACCGGTTTACAGCTCGGAGTTGAGCTGGTCTAGGCGGAGTCTTCTAATGGCCAGGGGAGCGATCCACGTTTCGAGGCCCGTCTCCCTACCTAGGATACTAGCGTGGTTTCCCAGCCGACACCTTCAGGCAGTAGGGAGCAGCTCAGCTACTTCTACGGTGGCCTCCTTCCGTCATTCGTCTGGCATTACGACGTCTGCCACCAGATGTTTTGGTGTGCTGGGTTCTGCCAAGCCCAGCGGCGTATTGCTTTTCCCAGCGGCGTATTGCTTTTGGGGACGCATACAGACGTCGTTTCGTGTCTCTTTCTGGTCTTTTTACTTTGCTCAACGTGAAAAGGGGGCATATAGCCCCCTTTTTGA
The DNA here is from genome assembly GCF_051014445.1 of Colletes latitarsis. Classification (NCBI taxonomy): domain Eukaryota; kingdom Metazoa; phylum Arthropoda; class Insecta; order Hymenoptera; family Colletidae; genus Colletes; species Colletes latitarsis. Next base: position 109,619 of record NW_027488391.1, read on the forward strand.
TTTCTGGTGTCAGGATCGCCTCCTCGGAAAAGCATTAAAGCAAAAAGGGGGCTTATAGCCCCCTGGTATGAGTTAGGTCTTTCTTGGAGAAGCTCTAGGTGTTCGAGTAGGAACTTCGAAAAGTTCCTTAAAGTGAAAAAGGGGCATATAGCCCCTTTTTTGTACAATATACGCCTTCTCCAATAAGCCTTAACGTGAAATGGGGGCCGAAGCCCCCAGGTGTTAAGTATACGCTAGTCATAATGCTTCCCCATCTCTCTTTGCTTTCCTGACACCACTCCTTTCTGACATCTCTGTTTTGCACAGAACGAATGACGGATCACGTCTTGCTCGGGTAGGTGGGGTCGCTACTCCCATACGGTGTGCCCCTGCACCGCCCCTGCCGAAACCAGAGCCCCGTTGGCCGGCATAAATGCCGTTTGCAGCGTCCACCGCGTGGAGGAGGGGTTGGCACATGCGATCCTGGTGCCGTATAGCAAGCTATACGCCCGGACGGCTTCTAGACGCCAGTAGATAGGGACAGTGGGAATCTCGTTAATCCATTCATGCGCGTCACTAATTAGATGACGAGGCATTTGGCTATAACACTCTTATATTACCTGCGGGTAACAAAGTAGTCTAGTGTATTATTTTTCCACTTTTAAAAAGTGAGCCCACTAGTAGGCCTACGAAGATTGTAGAGTGCGCAGGATTAGGATTATATATAATAATAAAAAACAAAAGTCTACCCATTAAGGAAAACAAATAAAATAAAATACAACAAATAAATTAAAAAGGAATAATATAAAAGTAATAACGTAACAAAATAGAACTAGAATATAAGTACATAACTAAATAAATAATCAAGAGGAGAGAAAAGGAAAGAAACGCTAAATACAAGGAGCTAAACAGAGGAGGAGAACTAAGCCCGCCTCTTTTTCTTCCTCTTGCGCCACGTGTGTGCCATAAAGTATTTATGAATTGTAGATCCATATCTGAGAATGTTACATACTATTGTGCGCTGAAGGAAATCTGGAAGTTTATATTTTTGCCAAATAATCCGGTTTGTGGGAGGCCAACTTCCCCTGGCACCAATTACAAAGGGAAGGACCTCTGGCTGTTTTGCTAAATTATAATTTAATTTAATATTATCTAATATTTCTGGTAAGTTGTATTTATCTTTTTTTAATTGGGCTGCGTCCAGCAAGCTACGTCCGCGCTCCCAGACAACGGTGGTTTCTATAATGCTGGCGGTATGACTATTGCTATCTATGACCAGTAAATCGGGAATATATCTATTGTTGCGTGTGTGAACTCTTGGGGCATCCTGAATATTGAACCCAGCTTGTCTGAGGTGTTTAGCCAGATCTTGGGTAGCTCTGTCGTGCCTCTGAATCCGGGGATAATGAGTGATAGGGCACCACTGCAACACATGAGAGAGCGTTTCTCTCCTGCCCACACAGGTCGGATACCGACATTGAGCCGCTGCCGAGTCAATGTACGGAGCACCGCCTGTGGGAAGGAGCCCAATACGTAGTTGGATGGCACGTATGTAATCTCTCCCGGACCAAAAGGGGGGTGGGTTCAAAATCCAGCTGCAGGTAGCACGCGTATTGCACTCCAGGCCATTACCAAGAGCAGACTGATGCAAGCTCATGGCCCAATATCGGTCCACTGCAGACTGAGCAGTAGGAATGTCTTGACAAATAATGTCAAGCTTCCGCATCAGTCTGCGCATTGATGGAGTTTGAAATGCAGCGGTAAAGTCTGGATCGCTCTGGAGACTAATGCGCAACAACCGACGGCGGTAAACAACACCGATTTGGTGACGCAGACAGGGAATCGATAGACCCCCGTCGCGAATCTTTGCGTACAAGTAGGCAGTTGGAGTAGTGATAGGCAGGTGGAGTGTAGCCTTCACGAAACGCCTAATCAAGCGGTCTAAATGCTCCAACTTGCCTACTGTAATACTAGAAGATTGGTTGCAGTGCATTAGTCTCGGTATTAGGTAGCGATTTAATATGTGGAGCTTTTGCCACGGGCGCAACCCAGCGCGTCGAAGGCGCTCCAACATAGATTCCAGATTGGAGGCCGAAGGAGCAATCATGCCATACTGATTATAATTGTGGCCAAGGTACTTCAGCTGTTCGAGTACCTTGAGAGCTGGAACGGGTTTGCCACTTATAATAAACCGGGGCCTGGTGTCGACAGCGATCCTCTTTGTGCCAGGTACGCGCATGAGTTGTAAGGCGCGGCACTTAGAAGGGTTAACTTCCATGTGCGATTCTTCCAAAAAGGCGTGGAGTTTGTGCAGGTGTTCGCGAATGCCATGCTCAGTGTCGCTAAGCAACACGATATCATCGGCGAACAGGAGACAGCCGATTTTCGCCTTACCGAGACTGACGCCATCGGCAGGGTTGATGGACGATACGAATTTGTCCATCGCGATGTTAAAAAGTATCGGACTGTCTGTGTCGCCCTGACGCACACCTCTACACATACCTATTGGAGAACTTCTTTGACCATGGCATTCAAGGATCGTGTCAACATCCCTGTAAGTAGACATGATGTACCTAACAGTGTGCTGATCGACTCCTTTGGACAATAACGCGTGCTCTATAGCGGTCGGGTGAATTTTATCAAATGCTTTTGTTAGATCTATTGAGAGTAAAAAGAGGGGTTTGCCATTGTTGCGATATTCGCGTACTATAGTATCCAAAACAGTGAAGCTAGTCATTAGGCCGTCGCCAGCAGTAAATCCTCTTTGCGCATGATGAAGTTTGACGTTTTCAGATAGACGGGCGGCAAGAATTTTATGTAATAAACGAGAAAAGATAGAAGAAACAGTGATAGGTCGCCAGTTAGATGTTTTCGAAAGGTCGCCTTTTTTAGGAATTAAAACGGTGCGGTTATGTCTCAATGTGGATGGTGTGCGGCATAATCCAAACACTATGTTCAGCATAGCAACCAGGTCTGCCATATTGGCCATTCTAAGGTGTTCTCTGGTGATGCCATCAGGGCCACACGCAGTTTGTTTAAGCCGCCGCAGAGCTAGTTCCGTCTCTCTAAATGTGATCGGATGATCAAGGTGGAGCGTTTCAGAAGCCGGATTGGGAGCGGGGCCCCTATACTGCGGACATTCTTCAAAGAGAAGACGGAAATCTGCCTCAAAATCGGCCATAGGAGGAAAGATGTCGGTGGAAGCATCTTTATCGTCCAAAATCGCGTGTGCCAGTTGAGATGGATTCTTAGCGAAAAGTCGCTGATGATTACTGAACATGGCGGATCTTACAGTGGTACGGTTATTTTTACTATTTTTCTTATTATTCCGGTTGGGCTTTCTATTCCTATTTCTCCTATTTGCAGGTCTTGCGTCTGTGTGAGGTTTGGCGAGGTTACATATTGCGGCCGAAATAACGGGATCAAACAGGTCAAAATTATTGCTAGAAAATAAAGATTGTATAAGGCGCTGCCCGTCAGGAGAACAAGATGGTGTCAGCTCCCTGAGATGCGAGCAAATATCGGGATGATTAAGCAGAACGCAAACTTCATGCGGAGGGTCTTCAATGTCCCTGGTAGGAGTGACAGATGGAGGCGTCAAAATCCTGTTCCAAGGAGCGATGGAGTCGATACGTTCGAGGCGTAGGCGTGGAGTTAAAGGACAAGTAATTCTGTGTGGGTTATGAACTGGTGATTGTGGTAAAGAAGCTGTGTTTGTATGGGAAATAAGTTGAGAGAGATAGGATTTGTATGAAGGCTTCTGCCGTTGCTTCTTGATGCCATCCGCAGTGCGTCCACCATGCAAGCTGGCTAAACGAACAACAATCTCCTTCTGCATCAAACCTGCAGGAAGCTGAGATTCGAGCCGAGCTAGCTGTTTTTCCTCGGCATCGGTCCATTTAGCCCTGGAGGTAGGTATTCGAGCTTGAGCTAGCTGTACGTCCTGTGTGTTGTACTCCACAGGGTGGGCTCGCTTCGAGTGCTGGCGGAGGGAGGCATACTTGGGGTAGCTCGAGTTGCACACCTCACAGAGGTATGTCCCATCCGAGCTAGGAGGAGGTTGATTACAACGGCGGATGTGTTGTTTCCGTTGCGCAAGAGGTCTAGAGGAAAGATCAGAAAGACAGGAAGGACAGGAAAGACACTCTAAATCTAAATTCAATCGTAAATCGACGGGATATCCATGAGACGTCGCCGAGTCGTTACCAGAAGAGCAATCGGGGTTCCGAGGCTTCCTTGTAGTTTTAGGAGCAATAATAGTGGAGCAGAGCTCCGAGGTATCCCAGGGCTGCTAACCCAGGGAACCCCAGACATAATGTCCGTTCGGCTTTCGCCGAGTTCGCCGCGCGCCATTTAGCCACGTTTGGAATCGAGAGACAACATTGTTGTCTCCCGACTCCAAACGTGTTACCGGCAGGCACCACGAGGAGGTAGGTCGCGCGACTTGGATGGGAGAGGCTGAAGGGCCAGAGGCCTGTGTTACGCATTGCCATCCCTGCAACTACAACTCAACTTAAGGACTGGTCTCGGATACTAGGACGGCAAGCCGCCCCGACACCTCAAACGACCGCCTTAAGAGAGTCATAGTTACTCCCGCCGTTTACCCGCGCTTTTTTGAATTTCTTCACGTTGACATTCAGAGCACTGGGCAGAAATCACATTGCGTCAACACCCTTGGGGGCCATCGCAATGCTTTGTTTTAATTAGACAGTCGGATTCCCCTAGTCCGTGCCAGTTCTGAGCTGAGTGTTGAATGGCGGCCGAAGAGGACGATCGACGACGGCAAGCCGCCAACGAAAGCCTCGCAGCAAGGAAGATCCGCGGGAGGCCAAGGCACGGGACCGAGCTCGGATCCCGACGAGAACGAACGAATCCGTTCAACGCCGTTCACCTCGCCCAGGCCCGGCACGTCAGCCAGACTCGCTTCCCGACCAAGCCCGACACGCCCCGCTCCTCAGAGCCAATCCTTATTCCGAAGTTACGGATCCAATTTGCCGACTTCCCTTACCTACATTAATCTATCGACTAGAGGCTCTTTACCTTGGAGACCTGCTGCGGATATGGGTACGAACCGGCGCGACACCTCCACGTGGCCCTCTCCTGGATTTTCAAGGTCCGAGGGGAAGATCCGGACACCGCCGCAACTGCGGTGCTCTTCGCGTTCCAAACCCTATCTCCCTGCTAGAGGTTTCCAGGGAACTCGAACGCTTATACAGAAAAGAAAACTCTTCCCGGATCTCCCGACGGCGTCTCCAGGTCATTTTGGGTTACCCCGACGAACTACTCTTACGAGGGCCCGAATGGTATACGGTTCCGCTGCCGGGTTCCGGAATAGAAACCGGATTCCCTTTCGCCCGATGGGTGTGTGTCTCTCTCTCACATCGCTCAAGTTATTTTATTTTATAATCGTTTCGCACTTGTGTGACTCGTTTTTCTTTTTGGTTAAAAAAAAACGTTTAAAAAAATTGCTTTTACACATATTTTTTTACACAACTCTACTATACTGTTGTTGCCATGATGGATCTTAATAATATAATATAATAAATATAATAAATATATATATATATGTATGTTTTTTCTCGTGTTCGAGTCAAAGTGGATGATTAAGCTTTGTAATAACTTCGTTTCGTTTCGTTTGCTGCGTTTTTTTAGGACACCTCATCTTCATAGGATTTCTCTTAGGGCTTAGGATCGACTGACTCGTGTGCAACGGCTGTTCACACGAAACCCTTCTCCACGTCAGTCCTCCAGGGCCTCGCTGGAGTATTTGCTACTACCACCAAGATCTGCACCGACGGCGGCTCCAGGCAGGCTCACGCCCAGACCCTTTTTTTTTTTTTTTTTTTTTTTTTTTTTTTTTTTTTGTCGTGGGGAAAATCTTCGAAAGACTCCCTCGCACCTCCTTGGGGAGAGGTGGGAGGGGTGTGTGGGATTCCCCGCGCCCGTACAACGACAGACGCGGGACCTACCCACTAAAAACCCCACGGTGACCCTTCGGCACGCTTTTGGAGGATACCGGGAATCGCTCGAAGCATTCTTCCGGTATCCTCCCCGTGCCCGCGCTATCGCGCCCATCCCCCGGGGGGACAATCGGTCCCCCCAGTAGACACACTGCCTCATAGCGGCGGGACGAGGCCACTCCATCCCGCCGCTATCCGTCCCGGGGCCGCGTTTAGTGGCGGCTGCGAGCCCCAACTCGCAACCGTCCGCGACCCCGTTTCAACCCCTCGGCGGCCGGGCGTTCATGGCCGCACCAGACCGCCGAGGGTGCCTCCCCTTGCGTCGGACCGGCAGGGGGTGGCACTCCTACCCTCAACCGGTCCGACCCGGCGCCGCCTGGCGGGAGGAGGGTCCCCTCAGGACCCCCCTCCCAGCCTAGGTCATCCGCCACGCCGAGGCGGCCGCCCGCGACGCCTCGCGACCGGGCGACGACCTCGGGCCACCGCACGAGCGCGAGCTTCAGCGCGCCGCTGAAGCTCGCGCTCCCTCCCCGCGGCCTCCTTCTGCAACATTACGTTCTCGCAGAAGGAGGCCACGGCCCTCCACTTCTCCTCGCTGCCGAGCATGGCGCGCACCACGCCCGGCAGCGAGACATCCCGCCCGACGACGCCGACCAGGACACGGCGCTCCCCCTCCCACGCGGGGCATACCTCCAGGGTATGATCCGCCGTGTCCTGCTCAGCGTCGCAGTGGCAGCAACGCGCCGTCGGCTCCTTCCCTATCCGGTACAGGTATCTTCCGAAGCTGCCATGCCCGGAAAACACCTGTGCCATCCGGTAGGTGAGGCTGCCATGGCCTCTGTCCAGCCACTCCTTCAGGAGTGGCCGAACCGCCCCGACAGTCCGGTGCCCCGCGGTTGGCAGAGCCAGCCGCTCCTGCCACGCGAGCAACACGGACTGCCGGGCCTGGCGCTTCAAATCGCCCCAAGCAGGTTCCTGCCCGCCCGGGACCGCCCCCACCCCCGCGCGACGGTCGACGCGGTGCCGGTACATCACCGCGTGCGATCGCGCGAGCAGGTCCATGGGCGGCATCCCCGCTAGAACCGTCGCCGCCTCATGTGACATGGTCCGATACCCGCGGACGACCCTGAGCGCCATGCGCCTCTGCACCCGACGCAGCATAGTCATGCTGCGCCGGGAGGCAGCCAGGTCGTCCGCCCAGACGGGGGCCCCGTATAGGGCCACCGACTGGACCATTGCCACATAGAGGCGACGAACTCGGCCCGACGGGCCCCCCAGGTTGGGCAGGATCCGGCCCAGAGCCGCAACCATCCTTTCCAACCGGGGGACCAGGCAGCGGAAATGCTCCCCGAAACGCCAGTGGCTATCGAGGATCAGCCCCAGATACCTGATCTGGGGCTTCACCTCGATGTCAGCCCCACCCACCCGGATCACAGGGGGTGGCGGATCCTGCCGAGGTGAATGAAACGCAATCACCTCGGTCTTATGGACCGCCACCGTCATCCCCATCCCCCTGATCCGGTCGACGACGCGTTGCGACCCCTCCTCCGCGCGACGCATGGCCCTCCCCCAGTGCGCCCCGACGGCCAGCACCAGTGTGTCATCCGCATAACACACCGTGCTGACGCCGTCGGGGAGGCCGGCCCGCAACACCGAGTCGTACGCGATGTTCCACAGGAGTGGCCCGAGGACCGACCCCTGCGGAACACCGCAGTACACCTCCCTCCGCATATCACCATCCCGGCCCGGATACTCGATCCACCTGCCGCGGAGATAATCCCCGACGACCGCCCTGAGACAAGGGGGGACTCGATGATATTCGAGTCCCCTCCTTATCTCTTCCCAGGGGAGGGTGTTAAAGGCATTGGCAATATCCAAGGATATTGCCAATGCCACCCCTCCCCGGGAGACGGCCGCCTCCGAGAGGGCCCTCACACGACCTA
>NW_027488391.1:120000-122500 GCF_051014445.1 Colletes latitarsis
TCTGTCTTAGTTTTTCATTCGTTCGATGCGAAACGCTCGCTAGGCGTAACCGGCTGATTACTTTTAACGTCCTTCCGTCGCTTTTCAAATTAAAGAAGAACCACGGTGTGTGTCTATGATAGAACTACCCGATCCGATTTTCGTTGATTCTTTGATAGTCTACCAAAGTCCACCGTAAGTTCGAAAGAAAAGCATTCGTGGACTGGACGACCGGCTAAACGCGCGGTCTCGCAATCGATATACATATTCGTAACAAAGAGAGACATGGGGCGACCAACTTCTCAGAGTATATCCCTTCTTTTGGGTTCCGTTCGTATCGCGCTTCTCGTCGTGTTCGTTCGAGCCTCTCCATAGAGGATGATCGTCCGATTCGTTTGATAAATTATCATTTTTCCCTGGGGCTGTACGAACGAACAGAGAGGAAGACGACGACCGACGGATACCACAAATTTCACGTGGTAGGGCATATATTACATATCATAATTATCAGTGTTTGATCAAATTTCTTTCCAGTGTCCTTTTTGTTATGCTCCAAAACTAGTATACGCTTTATTTTCTCTTTCCTTTGCATAAATTATTAACTTCGGGCAACGTCGGGAGCGCCGGTAATCATTAGATTTGTACGAAACGCGATTTGCGCCCCACGGTGGTTTTTAGTGCCGTCAAAGTCAGAAATCGTAGGAGCGGTGCTTTAACGGGCGGTCGTGATGATACTCCAGACAACACGACGCACGACGCCGTAAAACACTCGCGCGAGTCCAGACTGATCTCTGCCTCACCACGCAAGGGGTGCGCAAACTTGCCAATAATATATAATATTTATTCTTTTTCGTACGTCCAGCGACAAACGCCAACGAAATACCCAAATTCTCGCTCGTACGTTGATACCTTTCTCTTCATCGACCCGGCTCCGAAACGTTCTTCGCCATCTCCCCGAAAGGAGAGGTAAACGACGGCGGGGTTAGGGAATCTGAGAACAACGCAAGCAGTTTTAGGACAAGTGAACGACCCTCAGCCAGGCGTGGTCCAGGAATTTTATCCGTGGACCGCAATGTGCGTTCGAAATGTCGATGTTCATGTGTCCTGCAGTTCACACGTTGACGCGCAATTAGCTGCGTTCTTCATCGACCCACGAGCCAAGTGATCCACCGTTCAGGGTAATCATATACAATTTACAATTTTTTTCTTTGTATTTAAAAATGCTCCTTGTTCTTTGCTTTAAAAATATTCGATGTTCGCACCTCCGACCAGCGTATCGACGGAGGATTGAACGCGCCATATCGACGACAAAAGTTTCTTTTTGTTTCCTGAATGACGGAAAACCATCGTTCGACGGCCGGGCGTACAGTACATTCAAAAGCCTTTGCGCGTGGCTGCGACCAAACGGGTATAATACACCCGTATATTCTTGGTTCCGAACAGTAACTTCACGCGCAATCGGGCGAACGCACGCGGCAGCGCCCATCGGTTGCTCGATGAAATCGATGCGATAAACTACAGCCTTCTCGGCTGGTCGTCGTTAGTCGCGCGAGCAACGGATGGCCGCACAATCGACGCGTCGTCGTTTGCGATTATTCGCCTCACGTTAGCCATGAGTATGTATATTATTCATTTACGAACGAACGCGGCAGCGTCCATCGGTTGCTCGATGAAATCGATGCGATAAACTACAGCCGTCTCGGCTGGTCGTCGTTAGTCGCGCGAGCAACGATGGCCGCAAAATCGACGCGTCGTCGTTTGCGATTATTCGCCTCAAGTTAGCCATGAGTATGTATAACATTCATTTACGAACGAACGCGGCAGCGTCCATCGGTTGCTCGATGAAATCGATGCGATAAACTACAGCCGTTTCGGCTGGTCGTCGTTAGTCGCGCGAGCAACGATGGCCGCAAAATCGACGCGTCGTCGTTTGCGATTATTCGCCTCAAGTTAGCCATGAGTATGTATATTATTCATTTACGAACGAACGCGGCAGCGTCCATCGGTTGCTCGATGAAATCGATGCGATAAACTACAGCCGTTTCGGCTGGTCGTCGTTAGTCGCGCGAGCAACGATGGCCGCAAAATCGACGCGTCGTCGTTTGCGATTATTCGCCTCAAGTTAGCCATGAGTATGTATATTATTCATTTACGAACGAACGCGGCAGCGTCCATCGGTTGCTCGATGAAATCGATGCGATAAACTACAGCCGTTTCGGCTGGTCGTCGTTAGTCGCGCGAGCAACGATGGCCGCAAAATCGACGCGTCGTCGTTTGCGATTATTCGCCTCAAGTTAGCCATGAGTATGTATATTATTCATTTACGAACGAACGCGGCAGCGTCCACCGGTTGCTCGATGAAATCGATGCGATAAACTACAGCCGTCTCGGCTGGTCGTCGTTAGTCGCGCGAGCAACGATGGCCGCAAAATCGACGCGTCGTCGTTTGCGATTATTCGCCTCTGGCTATCCGTGAGTATGTATAATATTCATATACGAACGAACGCGGCAGCGCCCATCG
>NW_027488391.1:127500-145000 GCF_051014445.1 Colletes latitarsis
GTTAAAAATATAGATTGCCGTGCTCGTTTTCGAGAAAAAAATGAAAAAATGGTCAAAATCGTCGCAGGACAAAAACTCGACACGCTATCTTGTAGGCAAAAATTAGACGAATTCAAAACCGTAGTTAAAAATATCGGTCGTCGCGCTAGTTTTCGAGAAAAAAACAAAAACGTTCAAAAAATTCGAGATAAAAAAAAAAAAACCAGCCTACCAGATAGAAAAAATTACACTGAACAAATATCATATAGGTCAAAATATGTGTTAGCGTACTAGTTTTCGAGATATAGACGAAAAACCGTCGCCGCCGATCGGTACGTCGGTCGATGCGAAAGCACCGCGCGACCGAGCGCCCGCCTAAAAGACCAGTTCGAACATACCGAAAAATCAAGAAACCGTAACTTCCTTAATAATTGAGCTAGGACAAAAAATCGACACGCTATCTTGCAGGAAAAAATCCGGGGAACACGATGGCGTCGTCAAAAGTGCAGGTCGTCGAGCTAGTTTTCGAGAAAAAAAAAAAAAAATTCTCAAAACTCGACAAAAAAATAAAACGATCAGTGGACCGTGTAGAGAATCTAAAACTGCATAAGAATCGTATAGACCAAAATTGGCGTTCACGTGCTCGTTTTTGAGAAAAAAGTTAAAAAAGCTCTCAAAATTCGAGATAAAAAAAAAAAAACCATCTACCAGGTAGCCAACGGTAAACGGTACAAGTATCGTACGGGCGAAAACGAGCGTTACCGTGCTCGTTTTCGAGTTATTGACGAAAAACAGCCTGGAGCGATCGGTCCGGCGGTCGACGCGCGAAAGTTTCTAAGTCCGCTCTGCTCCGAAACACCGCTCCGGCGTCAAAAATCGTCGTAGGACAAAAAATAGACACGCTATCTTGCAGGAAAAAATCCGGGGAACACGATGGCGTCGTCAAAAGTGCAGGTCGTCGAGCTCGTTTTCGAGAAAAAAAAAAAAAAATTCTCAAAATTCGACAAAAAAATAAAACGATCAGTGGACCGTGTAGAGAATATAAAACTGCATAAGAATCGTATAGACGAAAATTGGCGTTCACGTGCTCGTTTTTGTGGAAAAAATTAAAAAAGCTCTCAAACTTCGAGATAAAAAAAAAAAAAACCGTCTACCAGGTAGCCAACGGTAAACGGTACAAGTATCGTACGGGCGAAAACGAGCGTTACCGTGCTCGTTTTCGAGTTATTGACGAAAAACAGCCTGGAGCGATCGGTCCGGCGGTCGACGCGCGAAAGTTTCTAAGTCCGCTCTGCTCCGAATCATCGCTCCGGCGTCAAAAATCGTCGTAGGACAAAAAATCGCCACCCTATCTTGCAGGAAAAAATCCGGGGAACACGATGGCGTCGTCAAAAGTGCAGGTCGTCGAGCTCGTTTTCGAGAAAAAAAAAAAAAAATTCTCAAAACTCGACAAAAAAATAAAACGATCAGTGGACCGTGTAGAGAATCTAAAACTGCATAAGAATCGTATAGACCAAAATTGGCGTTCACGTGCTCGTTTTTGAGAAAAAAGTTAAAAAAGCTCTCAAAATTCGAGATAAAAAAAAAAAAAACCATCTACCAGGTAGCCAACGGTAAACGGTACAAGTATCGTACGGGCGAAAACGAGCGTTACCGTGCTCGTTTTCGAGTTATTGACGAAAAACAGCCTGGAGCGATCGGTCCGGCGGTCGACGCGCGAAAGTTTCTAAGTCCGCTCTGCTCCGAAACACCGCTCCGGCGTCAAAAATCGTCGTAGGACAAAAAATAGACACGCTATCTTGCAGGAAAAAATCCGGGGAACACGATGGCGTCGTCAAAAGTGCAGGTCGTCGAGCTCGTTTTCGAGAAAAAAAAAAAAAAATTCTCAAAATTCGACAAAAAAATAAAACGATCAGTGGACCGTGTAGAGAATATAAAACTGCATAAGAATCGTATAGACGAAAATTGGCGTTCACGTGCTCGTTTTTGTGGAAAAAATTAAAAAAGCTCTCAAACTTCGAGATAAAAAAAAAAAAAACCGTCTACCAGGTAGCCAACGGTAAACGGTACAAGTATCGTACGGGCGAAAACGAGCGTTACCGTGCTCGTTTTCGAGTTATTGACGAAAAACAGCCTGGAGCGATCGGTCCGGCGGTCGACGCGCGAAAGTTTCTAAGTCCGCTCTGCTCCGAATCATCGCTCCGGCGTCAAAAATCGTCGTAGGACAAAAAATCGCCACCCTATCTTGCAGGAAAAAATCCGGGGAACACGATGGCGTCGTCAAAAGTGCAGGTCGTCGAGCTCGTTTTCGAGAAAAAAAAAAAAAAATTCTCAAAATTCGACAAAAAAATAAAACGATCAGTGGACCGTGTAGAGAATATAAAACTGCATAAGAATCGTATAGACCAAAATTGGCGTTCACGTGCTCGTTTTTGAGAAAAAAGTTAAAAAAGCTCTCAAAATTCGAGATAAAAAAAAAAAAAACCATCTACCAGGTAGCCAACGGTAAACGGTACAAGTATCGTACGGGCGAAAACGAGCGTTACCGTGCTCGTTTTCGAGTTATTGACGAAAAACAGCCTGGAGCGATCGGTCCGGCGGTCGACGCGCGAAAGTTTCTAAGTCCGCTCTGCTCCGAAACACCGCTCCGGCGTCAAAAATCGTCGTAGGACAAAAAATAGACACGCTATCTTGCAGGAAAAAATCCGGGGAACACGATGGCGTCGTCAAAAGTGCAGGTCGTCGAGCTCGTTTTCGAGAAAAAAAAAAAAAAATTCTCAAAATTCGACAAAAAAATAAAACGATCAGTGGACCGTGTAGAGAATATAAAACTGCATAAGAATCGTATAGACCAAAATTGGCGTTCACGTGCTCGTTTTTGAGAAAAAAGTTAAAAAAGCTCTCAAAATTCGAGATAAAAAAAAAAAAAACCATCTACCAGGTAGCCAACGGTAAACGGTACAAGTATCGTACGGGCGAAAACGAGCGTTACCGTGCTCGTTTTCGAGTTATTGACGAAAAACAGCCTGGAGCGATCGGTCCGGCGGTCGACGCGCGAAAGTTTCTAAGTCCGCTCTGCTCCGAAACACCGCTCCGGCGTCAAAAATCGTCGTAGGACAAAAAATAGACACGCTATCTTGCAGGAAAAAATCCGGGGAACACGATGGCGTCGTCAAAAGTGCAGGTCGTCGAGCTCGTTTTCGAGAAAAAAAAAAAAAAATTCTCAAAATTCGACAAAAAAATAAAACGATCAGTGGACCGTGTAGAGAATATAAAACTGCATAAGAATCGTATAGACGAAAATTGGCGTTCACGTGCTCGTTTTTGTGGAAAAAATTAAAAAAGCTCTCAAACTTCGAGATAAAAAAAAAAAAAACCGTCTACCAGGTAGCCAACGGTAAACGGTACAAGTATCGTACGGGCGAAAACGAGCGTTACCGTGCTCGTTTTCGAGTTATTGACGAAAAACAGCCTGGAGCGATCGGTCCGGCGGTCGACGCGCGAAAGTTTCTAAGTCCGCTCTGCTCCGAATCATCGCTCCGGCGTCAAAAATCGTCGTAGGACAAAAAATCGCCACCCTATCTTGCAGGAAAAAATCCGGGGAACACGATGGCGTCGTCAAAAGTGCAGGTCGTCGAGCTCGTTTTCGAGAAAAAAAAAAAAAAATTCTCAAAATTCGACAAAAAAATAAAACGATCATTGGACCGTGTAGAGAATCTAAAACTGCATAAGAATCGTATAGACCAAAATTGGCCTTAACGTGCTGGTTTTCGAGTTATTGACGATAAGCCGGTATATATATGTCCGAGATAAAAAAAAAGATAGGGACAGTGGGAATCTCCTATACTATCACGGGCGTGTATTCTCCTACTAGTTTGATGGTTGCTGTTGCATAAACCACCGACTGTTTGGCCCGCCGTTTAACCGCGCGGTTTAAAATTGCAACACAATGTTGGTGTCGCTCCGGGGTGAAAAAATGGAAAAACGACATACTTTACGCATAGGGGCGGCTGATCTTAACATATTTTGTCATGTCACCACCCCAGTGACTCTAAGACGGATTTTGCCGTCGCACGTTTTTTTATTAAAAAGTTATTAGTATATAGAAGATTTCGTTAAGCAAAAAGACACGAATATGGGAGTAGGACAAAAAATCGCCAGCCTATCTTGCAGGAAAAAATCCGGGGAACACGATGGCGTCGTCAAAAGTGCAGGTCGTCGAGCTAGTTTTCGAGAAAAAAAAAAAAAAATTCTCAAAACTCGACAAAAAAATAAAACGATCAGTGGACCGTGTAGAGAATCTAAAACTGCATAAGAATCGTATAGACCAAAATTGGCGTTCACGTGCTCGTTTTTGAGAAAAAAGTTAAAAAAGCTCTCAAAATTCGAGATAAAAAAAAAAAAACCATCTACCAGGTAGCCAACGGTAAACGGTACAAGTATCGTACGGGCGAAAACGAGCGTTACCGTGCTCGTTTTCGAGTTATTGACGAAAAACAGCCTGGAGCGATCGGTCCGGCGGTCGACGCGCGAAAGTTTCTAAGTCCGCTTTGCTCCGAAACACCGCTCCGGCGTCAAAAATCGTCGTAGGACAAAAAATAGACACGCTATCTTGCAGGAAAAAATCCGGGGAACACGATGGCGTCGTCAAAAGTGCAGGTCGTCGAGCTCGTTTTCGAGAAAAAAAAAAAAAAATTCTCAAAATTCGACAAAAAAATAAAACGATCAGTGGACCGTGTAGAGAATATAAAACTGCATAAGAATCGTATAGACGAAAATTGGCGTTCACGTGCTCGTTTTTGTGGAAAAAATTAAAAAAGCTCTCAAACTTCGAGATAAAAAAAAAAAAAACCGTCTACCAGGTAGCCAACGGTAAACGGTACAAGTATCGTACGGGCGAAAACGAGCGTTACCGTGCTCGTTTTCGAGTTATTGACGAAAAACAGCCTGGAGCGATCGGTCCGGCGGTCGACGCGCGAAAGTTTCTAAGTCCGCTCTGCTCCGAATCATCGCTCCGGCGTCAAAAATCGTCGTAGGACAAAAAATCGCCACCCTATCTTGCAGGAAAAAATCCGGGGAACACGATGGCGTCGTCAAAAGTGCAGGTCGTCGAGCTCGTTTTCGAGAAAAAAAAAAAAAAATTCTCAAAATTCGACAAAAAAATAAAACGATCAGTGGACCGTGTAGAGAATATAAAACTGCATAAGAATCGTATAGACCAAAATTGGCGTTCACGTGCTCGTTTTTGAGAAAAAAGTTAAAAAAGCTCTCAAAATTCGAGATAAAAAAAAAAAAAACCATCTACCAGGTAGCCAACGGTAAACGGTACAAGTATCGTACGGGCGAAAACGAGCGTTACCGTGCTCGTTTTCGAGTTATTGACGAAAAACAGCCTGGAGCGATCGGTCCGGCGGTCGACGCGCGAAAGTTTCTAAGTCCGCTCTGCTCCGAAACACCGCTCCGGCGTCAAAAATCGTCGTAGGACAAAAAATAGACACGCTATCTTGCAGGAAAAAATCCGGGGAACACGATGGCGTCGTCAAAAGTGCAGGTCGTCGAGCTCGTTTTCGAGAAAAAAAAAAAAAAATTCTCAAAATTCGACAAAAAAATAAAACGATCAGTGGACCGTGTAGAGAATATAAAACTGCATAAGAATCGTATAGACGAAAATTGGCGTTCACGTGCTCGTTTTTGTGGAAAAAATTAAAAAAGCTCTCAAAATTCGAGATAAAAAAAAAAAAAACCATCTACCAGGTAGCCAACGGTAAACGGTACAAGTATCGTACGGGCGAAAACGAGCGTTACCGTGCTCGTTTTCGAGTTATTGACGAAAAACAGCCTGGAGCGATCGGTCCGGCGGTCGACGCGCGAAAGTTTCTAAGTCCGCTCTGCTCCGAAACACCGCTCCGGCGTCAAAAATCGTCGTAGGACAAAAAATAGACACGCTATCTTGCAGGAAAAAATCCGGGGAACACGATGGCGTCGTCAAAAGTGCAGGTCGTCGAGCTCGTTTTCGAGAAAAAAAAAACAAAATTCTCAAAATTCGACAAAAAAATAAAACGATCAGTGGACCGTGTAGAGAATATAAAACTGCATAAGAATCGTATAGACGAAAATTGGCGTTCACGTGCTCGTTTTTGTGGAAAAAATTAAAAAAGCTCTCAAACTTCGAGATAAAAAAAAAAAAAACCGTCTACCAGGTAGCCAACGGTAAACGGTACAAGTATCGTACGGGCGAAAACGAGCGTTACCGTGCTCGTTTTCGAGTTATTGACGAAAAACAGCCTGGAGCGATCGGTCCGGCGGTCGACGCGCGAAAGTTTCTAAGTCCGCTCTGCTCCGAAACACCGCTCCGGCGTCAAAAATCGTCGTAGGACAAAAAATCGCCACCCTATCTTGCAGGAAAAAATCCGGGGAACACGATGGCGTCGTCAAAAGTGCAGGTCGTCGAGCTAGTTTTCGAGAAAAAAAAAAAAAAATTCTCAAAACTCGACAAAAAAATAAAACGATCAGTGGACCGTGTAGAGAATCTAAAACTGCATAAGAATCGTATAGACCAAAATTGGCGTTCACGTGCTCGTTTTTGAGAAAAAAGTTAAAAAAGCTCTCAAAATTCGAGATAAAAAAAAAAAAAACCATCTACCAGGTAGCCAACGGTAAACGGTACAAGTATCGTACGGGCGAAAACGAGCGTTACCGTGCTCGTTTTCGAGTTATTGACGAAAAACAGCCTGGAGCGATCGGTCCGGCGGTCGACGCGCGAAAGTTTCTAAGTCCGCTCTGCTCCGAAACACCGCTCCGGCGTCAAAAATCGTCGTAGGACAAAAAATAGACACGCTATCTTGCAGGAAAAAATCCGGGGAACACGATGGCGTCGTCAAAAGTGCAGGTCGTCGAGCTCGTTTTCGAGAAAAAAAAAAAAAAATTCTCAAAATTCGACAAAAAAATAAAACGATCAGTGGACCGTGTAGAGAATATAAAACTGCATAAGAATCGTATAGACGAAAATTGGCGTTCACGTGCTCGTTTTTGTGGAAAAAATTAAAAAAGCTCTCAAACTTCGAGATAAAAAAAAAAAAAACCGTCTACCAGGTAGCCAACGGTAAACGGTACAAGTATCGTACGGGCGAAAACGAGCGTTACCGTGCTCGTTTTCGAGTTATTGACGAAAAACAGCCTGGAGCGATCGGTCCGGCGGTCGACGCGCGAAAGTTTCTAAGTCCGCTCTGCTCCGAATCATCGCTCCGGCGTCAAAAATCGTCGTAGGACAAAAAATCGCCACCCTATCTTGCAGGAAAAAATCCGGGGAACACGATGGCGTCGTCAAAAGTGCAGGTCGTCGAGCTCGTTTTCGAGAAAAAAAAAAAAAAATTCTCAAAATTCGACAAAAAAATAAAACGATCAGTGGACCGTGTAGAGAATATAAAACTGCATAAGAATCGTATAGACCAAAATTGGCGTTCACGTGCTCGTTTTTGAGAAAAAAGTTAAAAAAGCTCTCAAAATTCGAGATAAAAAAAAAAAAAACCATCTACCAGGTAGCCAACGGTAAACGGTACAAGTATCGTACGGGCGAAAACGAGCGTTACCGTGCTCGTTTTCGAGTTATTGACGAAAAACAGCCTGGAGCGATCGGTCCGGCGGTCGACGCGCGAAAGTTTCTAAGTCCGCTCTGCTCCGAAACACCGCTCCGGCGTCAAAAATCGTCGTAGGACAAAAAATAGACACGCTATCTTGCAGGAAAAAATCCGGGGAACACGATGGCGTCGTCAAAAGTGCAGGTCGTCGAGCTCGTTTTCGAGAAAAAAAAAAAAAAATTCTCAAAATTCGACAAAAAAATAAAACGATCAGTGGACCGTGTAGAGAATATAAAACTGCATAAGAATCGTATAGACGAAAATTGGCGTTCACGTGCTCGTTTTTGTGGAAAAAATTAAAAAAGCTCTCAAAATTCGAGATAAAAAAAAAAAAAACCATCTACCAGGTAGCCAACGGTAAACGGTACAAGTATCGTACGGGCGAAAACGAGCGTTACCGTGCTCGTTTTCGAGTTATTGACGAAAAACAGCCTGGAGCGATCGGTCCGGCGGTCGACGCGCGAAAGTTTCTAAGTCCGCTCTGCTCCGAAACACCGCTCCGGCGTCAAAAATCGTCGTAGGACAAAAAATAGACACGCTATCTTGCAGGAAAAAATCCGGGGAACACGATGGCGTCGTCAAAAGTGCAGGTCGTCGAGCTCGTTTTCGAGAAAAAAAAAACAAAATTCTCAAAATTCGACAAAAAAATAAAACGATCAGTGGACCGTGTAGAGAATATAAAACTGCATAAGAATCGTATAGACGAAAATTGGCGTTCACGTGCTCGTTTTTGTGGAAAAAATTAAAAAAGCTCTCAAACTTCGAGATAAAAAAAAAAAAAACCGTCTACCAGGTAGCCAACGGTAAACGGTACAAGTATCGTACGGGCGAAAACGAGCGTTACCGTGCTCGTTTTCGAGTTATTGACGAAAAACAGCCTGGAGCGATCGGTCCGGCGGTCGACGCGCGAAAGTTTCTAAGTCCGCTCTGCTCCGAAACACCGCTCCGGCGTCAAAAATCGTCGTAGGACAAAAAATCGCCACCCTATCTTGCAGGAAAAAATCCGGGGAACACGATGGCGTCGTCAAAAGTGCAGGTCGTCGAGCTAGTTTTCGAGAAAAAAAAAAAAAAATTCTCAAAACTCGACAAAAAAATAAAACGATCAGTGGACCGTGTAGAGAATCTAAAACTGCATAAGAATCGTATAGACCAAAATTGGCGTTCACGTGCTCGTTTTTGAGAAAAAAGTTAAAAAAGCTCTCAAAATTCGAGATAAAAAAAAAAAAAACCATCTACCAGGTAGCCAACGGTAAACGGTACAAGTATCGTACGGGCGAAAACGAGCGTTACCGTGCTCGTTTTCGAGTTATTGACGAAAAACAGCCTGGAGCGATCGGTCCGGCGGTCGACGCGCGAAAGTTTCTAAGTCCGCTCTGCTCCGAAACACCGCTCCGGCGTCAAAAATCGTCGTAGGACAAAAAATAGACACGCTATCTTGCAGGAAAAAATCCGGGGAACACGATGGCGTCGTCAAAAGTGCAGGTCGTCGAGCTCGTTTTCGAGAAAAAAAAAAAAAAATTCTCAAAATTCGACAAAAAAATAAAACGATCAGTGGACCGTGTAGAGAATATAAAACTGCATAAGAATCGTATAGACGAAAATTGGCGTTCACGTGCTCGTTTTTGTGGAAAAAATTAAAAAAGCTCTCAAACTTCGAGATAAAAAAAAAAAAAACCGTCTACCAGGTAGCCAACGGTAAACGGTACAAGTATCGTACGGGCGAAAACGAGCGTTACCGTGCTCGTTTTCGAGTTATTGACGAAAAACAGCCTGGAGCGATCGGTCCGGCGGTCGACGCGCGAAAGTTTCTAAGTCCGCTCTGCTCCGAATCATCGCTCCGGCGTCAAAAATCGTCGTAGGACAAAAAATCGCCACCCTATCTTGCAGGAAAAAATCCGGGGAACACGATGGCGTCGTCAAAAGTGCAGGTCGTCGAGCTCGTTTTCGAGAAAAAAAAAAAAAAATTCTCAAAATTCGACAAAAAAATAAAACGATCAGTGGACCGTGTAGAGAATATAAAACTGCATAAGAATCGTATAGACGAAAATTGGCGTTCACGTGCTCGTTTTTGTGGAAAAAATTAAAAAAGCTCTCAAACTTCGAGATAAAAAAAAAAAAAACCGTCTACCAGGTAGCCAACGGTAAACGGTACAAGTATCGTACGGGCGAAAACGAGCGTTACCGTGCTCGTTTTCGAGTTATTGACGAAAAACAGCCTGGAGCGATCGGTCCGGCGGTCGACGCGCGAAAGTTTCTAAGTCCGCTCTGATCCGAATCATCGCTCCGGCGTCAAAAATCGTCGTAGGACAAAAAATCGCCACCCTATCTTGCAGGAAAAAATCCGGGGAACACGATGGCGTCGTCAAAAGTGCAGGTCGTCGAGCTCGTTTTCGAGAAAAAAAAAAAAAAATTCTCAAAATTCGACAAAAAAATAAAACGATCAGTGGACCGTGTAGAGAATCTAAAACTGCATAAGAATCGTATAGACCAAAATTGGCGTTCACGTGCTCGTTTTTGAGAAAAAAGTTAAAAAAGCTCTCAAAATTCGAGATAAAAAAAAAAAAAACCATCTACCAGGTAGCCAACGGTAAACGGTACAAGTATCGTACGGGCGAAAACGAGCGTTACCGTGCTCGTTTTCGAGTTATTGACGAAAAACAGCCTGGAGCGATCGGTCCGGCGGTCGACGCGCGAAAGTTTCTAAGTCCGCTCTGCTCCGAAACACCGCTCCGGCGTCAAAAATCGTCGTAGGACAAAAAATAGACACGCTATCTTGCAGGAAAAAATCCGGGGAACACGATGGCGTCGTCAAAAGTGCAGGTCGTCGAGCTCGTTTTCGAGAAAAAAAAAAAAAAATTCTCAAAATTCGACAAAAAAATAAAACGATCAGTGGACCGTGTAGAGAATATAAAACTGCATAAGAATCGTATAGACGAAAATTGGCGTTCACGTGCTCGTTTTTGTGGAAAAAATTAAAAAAGCTCTCAAAATTCGAGATAAAAAAAAAAAAAACCATCTACCAGGTAGCCATCGGTAAACGGTACAAGTATCGTACGGGCGAAAACGAGCGTTACCGTGCTCGTTTTCGAGTTATTGACGAAAAACAGCCTGGAGCGATCGGTCCGGCGGTCGACGCGCGAAAGTTTCTAAGTCCGCTCTGCTCCGAAACACCGCTCCGGCGTCAAAAATCGTCGTAGGACAAAAAATAGACACGCTATCTTGCAGGAAAAAATCCGGGGAACACGATGGCGTCGTCAAAAGTGCAGGTCGTCGAGCTCGTTTTCGAGAAAAAAAAAAAAAAATTCTCAAAATTCGACAAAAAAATAAAACGATCAGTGGACCGTGTAGAGAATCTAAAACTGCATAAGAATCGTATAGACGAAAATTGGCCTTAACGTGCTGGTTTTCGAGTTATTGACGATAAGCCGGTATATATATGTCCGAGATAAAAAAAAAGATAGGGACAGTGGGAATCTCCTATACTATCACGGGCGTGTATTCTCCTACTAGTTTGATGGTTGCTGTTGCATAAACCACCGACTGTTTGGCCCGCCGTTTAACCGCGCAGTTTAAAATTGCAACACAATGTTGGTGTCGCTCCGGATCGAAAAAATGGAAAAACGACATACTTTACGCATAGGGGCGGCTGATCTTAACATATTTTGTCAATGTCATCTTCCCAGTGACCCTAGGAAGGAGTTTGCCGTTGCACGTTTTCCTATTAAAAAGTAATTAGTGTACAAAAATTTTCGTGAAGCAAAAAACAAGAATATGAAAGTACGTTCCATGAGCATTACGGTGAATAAAACAGAAATTAAAAATTCCCGAGGGGTTGAACAGCATCATATTGAATTCGTTTTGCTGACTGGGGTCTGCGCCCCCCAGACCCCCGCTACACTAGCCCAGACCAAACCCACTTTGTAATAGTGGTATCATATTAAATTGAACAGCATCGTACTTAATTCGTTTTGCTGAATGGGGGGCTGCGCCCCCCAAACCCCCGCTACACTAGCCCAGACCTAACCCATTTTGTAATAGCGGTATCAAATTAAATTGAACAGCATCGTACTAAATTCGTTTTGCTGACTGGGGGGCTGCGCCCCCCAGACCCCCGCAACACTAGCCCGGACCTAACCCACTTTGTAATAGCGGTATCATATTAAATTGAACAGCATCGTACTAAATTCGTTTTGCTGAATGGGGGGCTGCGCCCCCCAAACCCCCGCTACACTAGCCCAGACCTAACCCATTTTGTAATAGCGGTATCAAATTAAATTGAACAGCATCATATTGAATTCGTTTTGCTGACTGGGGTCTGCGCCCCCCAGACCCCCGCTACAATAGCCCAGACCTAACCCACTTTGTAATAGTGGTATCATATTAAATTGAACAGCATCGTACTTAATTCGTTTTGCTGAATGGGGGGCTGCGCCCCCCAAACCCCCGCTACACTAGCCCAGACCTAACCCATTTTGTAATAGCGGTATCAAATTAAATTGAACAGCATCGTACTAAATTCGTTTTGCTGACAGGGGTCTGCGCCCCCCAGACCCCCGCTACACTAGCCCAGACCTAACCCCCTTTGTAATAGCGGTATCATATTAAATTGAACAGCATCATATTGAATTCGTTTTGCTGACTGGGGTCTGCGCGCCCCAGACCCCCGCAACACTAGCCCGGACCTAACCCACTTTGTAATAGCGGTATCACATTAAATTGAACAGCATCGTACTAAATTCGTTTTGCTGAATGGGGGGCTGCGCCCCCCAAACCCCCGCTACACTAGCCCAGACCTAACCCATTTTGTAATAGCGGTATCAAACTAAATTGAACAGCATCATATTGAATTCGTTTTGCTGACTGGGGTCTGCGCCCCCCCGACCCCCGCTACAATAGCCCAGACCTAACCCACTTTGTAATAGTGGTATCATATTAAATTGAACAGCATCGTACTTAATTCGTTTTGCTGAATGGGGGGCTGCGCCCCCCAAACCCCCGCTACACTAGCCCAGACCTAACCCATTTTGTAATAGCGGTATCAAATTAAATTGAACAGCATCGTACTAAATTCGTTTTGCTGACAGGGGTCTGCGCCCCCCAGACCCCCGCTACACTAGCCCAGACCTAACCCCCTTTGTAATAGCGGTATCATATTAAATTGAACAGCATCATATTGAATTCGTTTTGCTGACTGGGGTCTGCGCGCCCCAGACCCCCGCAACACTAGCCCGGACCTAACCCACTTTGTAATAGCGGTATCATATTAAATTGAACAGCATCGTACTAAATTCGTTTTGCTGAATGGGGGGCTGCGCCCCCCAAACCCCCGCTACACTAGCCCAGACCTAACCCATTTTGTAATAGCGGTATCAAATTAAATTGAACAGCATCATATTGAATTCGTTTTGCTGACTGGGGTCTGCGCCCCCCAGACCCCCGCTACACTAGCCCAGACCTAACCCACTTTGTAATAGTGGTATCATATTAAATTGAACAGCATCGTACATAATTCGTTTTGCTGAATGGGGGGCTGCGCCCCCCAAACCCCCGCTACACTAGCCCAGACCTAACCCATTTTGTAATAGCTGTATCAAATTAAATTGAACAGCATCATATTGAATTCGTTTTGCTGACAGGGGTCTGCGCCCCCCAGACCCCCGCTACACTAGCCCAGACCTAACCCACTTTGTAATAGTGGTATCATATTAAATTGAACAGCATCGTACATAATTCGTTTTGCTGAATGGGGGGCTGCGCCCCCCAAACCCCCGCTACACTAGCCCAGACCTAACCCATTTTGTAATAGCGGTATCAAATTAAATTGAACAGCATCATATTGAATTCGTTTTGCTGACTGGGGTCTGCGCCCCCCAAACCCCCGCTACACTAGCCCAGACCTAACCCATTTTGTAATAGCGGTATCAAATTAAATTGAACAGCATCATATTGAATTCGTTTTGCTGACTGGGGTCTGCGCCCCCCAAACCCCCGCTACACCAGCCCAGACCTAACCCATTTTGTAATAGCGGTATCAAATTAAATTGAGCAGCATCATATTGAATTCGTTTTGCTGACAGGGGTCTGCGCCCCCCAGACCCCCGCTACACTAGCCCAGACCTAACCCCCTTTGTAATAGCGGTATCATATTAAATTGAACAGCATCATATTGAATTCGTTTTGCTGACTGGGGTCTGCGCGCCCCAAACCCCCGCAACACTGGCCCAGACCTAGCCCATTTTGTAATGACTGTATTGGAACTGCGTTAGGGCTAGTTTAGAATTGGTTAGGTGAAGTAATGCGGAGAGCAGTTTCGCCTGCGTCCCGGGATGCTTGTTGGCATGAGTGGTGTCTGAATGAGTAAAGACGGATGAGACACTTGTGGGGTATGGTGAGTCAGATTCCCAAACTACCCATATATTCTTCTGAGGCATGGGTGCCTATCCAAGGATCTCCTTCGGTATCTAAAACAGAAATAAAAAAAAAAAAAAAAAAAAAAAAAAAAAAATGAATATGGACTGTGTTAGGACTGAATTGGATAAGGTCTGGGTTACGTCTCGGTTAGGTCTGAGTTAGGACTGGTTTAAGACTGGGTTAGGACTGGGTTAGGACTGGGTTAGGACTGGGTTAGGTCTGGGTTAGGACTGGGTTAGGTCTGGGTTAGGTCTGGGTTAGGACTGGGTTAGGTCTGGGTTAGGACTGGGTTAGGACTGGGTTAGGTCTGGGTTAGGTCTGGGTTAGGTCTGGGTTAGGACTGGGTTAGGACTGGGTTACGACTGGGTTAGGTCTGGGTTACGACTGGGTTAGGTCTGGGTTACGACTGGGTTAGGTCTGGGTTACGACTGGGTTAGGTCTGGGTTACGACTGGGTTAGGATTGGGTTAGGTCTGGTTTAGGACTGGGTTAGGTCTAGGTTAGGACTGGGTTAGGTCTGGGTTAGGTCTGGGTTAGGTCTGGGTTAGGACTGGGTTAGGTCTGGGTTAGGACTGGGTTAGTACTGGGTTAGGACTGGGTTAGGTCTGGGTTAGGTCTGGGTTATTTCTGGGTTAGGTCTGGGTTAGGTCTGGGTTAGGTCTGGGTTAGGGCTGGGTTAGGTCTGGGTTAGGTCTGGGTCAGGTCTGGGGTATTTCTGGGTTAGGACTGGGTTAGGTCTGGGTTAGGTCTGGGTTATTTCTGGGTTAGGTCTGGGTTAGGTCTGGGTTAGGTCTGGGTTAGGTCTGGGTTAGGACTGGGTTAGGTCTGGGTTAGGACTGGGTTAGGTCTGGGTTAGGTCTGGGTTAGGTCTGGGTTAGGTCTGGGTTATTTCTGGGTTAGGTCTGGGTTAGGTCTGGGTTAGGTCTGGGTTAGGGCTGGGTTAGGTCTGGGTTAGGTCTGGGTCAGGTCTGGGGTATTTCTGGGTTAGGACTGGGTTAGGTCTGGGTTAGGACTGGGTTAGGTCTGGGTTAGGACTGGGTTAGGACTGGGTTAGGTCTGGGTTAGGTCTGGGTTAGGTTTGGGTTAGGACTGGGTAGGTTCTGGGTTAGGACTTGGTTAGGACTGGGTTAGGACTGTGTTAGGACTGGGTTAGGTCTGGGTTAGGTCTGGGTTAGGACTGGGTTAGGTCTGGGTTAGGACTGGGTTAGGACTGGGTTAGGTCTGGGTTAGGTCTGGGTTAGGACTGGGTTAGGTCTGGGTTAGGACTGGGTTAGGTCTGGGTTAGTACTGGATTTGGTTAGGTCTGGGTTAGGTCTGGGTTAGGTCTGGGTTAGGACTGGGTTAGGACTGGGTTAGGTCTGGGTTAGGACTGGGTTAGGACTGGGTTAGGACTGGGTTAGGTCTGGGTTAGGTCTGGGTTATTTCTGGGTTAGGTCTGGGTTAGGTCTGGGTTAGGTCTGGGTTAGGTCTGGGTTAGGTCTGGGTTAGGACTGGGTTAGGACTGGGTTAGGTCTGGGTTAGGTCTGGGTTAGGACTGGGTTAGGTCTGGGTTAGGACTGGGTTAGGTCTGGGTTAGGTCTGGGTTCGGTCTGGGTTAGGACTGGGTTAGGTCTGGGTTAGGTCTGGGTTAGGTCTGGGTTAGGTCTGGGTTAGGACTGGGTTAGGACTGGGTTAGGACTGGGTTAGGTCTGGGTTAGGTCTGGGTTATTTCTGGGTTAGGACTGGGTTAGGACTGGGTTAGGACTGGGTTAGGTCTGGGTTAGGTCTGGGTTAGGTCTGAGTTAGGTCTGGGTTAGGACTGGGTTAGGACTGGGTTAGGTCTGGGTTAGGTCTGGGTTAGGACTGGGTTAGGACTGGGTTAGGTCTGGGTTAGGTCTGGGTTAGGACTGGGTTAGGTCTGGGTTAGGACTGGGTTAGGTCTGGGTTAGTACTGGATTTGGTTAGGTCTGGGTTAGGTCTGGGTTAGGTCTGGGTTAGGTCTGGGTTAGGACTGGGTTAGGTCTGGGTTAGGACTGGGTTAGGTCTGGGTTAGTACTGGATTTGGTTAGGTCTGGGTTAGGTCTGGGTTAGGTCTGGGTTAGGACTGGGTTAGGACTGGGTTAGGTCTGGGTTAGGACTGGGTTAGGACTGGGTTAGGACTGGGTTAGGTCTGGGTTAGGTCTGGGTTAGGACTGGGTTAGGTCTGGGTTAGGTCTGGGTTCGGTCTGGGTTAGGTCTGGGTTAGGTCTGGGTTAGGACTGGGTTAGGACTGGGTTAGGTCTGGGTTAGGTCTGGGTTAGGACTGGGTTAGGTCTGGGTTAGGACTGGGTTAGGTCTGGGTTAGTACTGGATTTGGTTAGGTCTGGGTTAGGTCTGGGTTAGGGCTGGGTTAGGTCTGGGTTCGGTCTGGGTTAGGTTTGGGTTAGGTCTGGGTTAGGACTGGGTTAGGACTGGGTTAGGTCTGGGTTAGGACTGGGTTAGGACTGGGTTAGGTCTGGGTTAGGACTGGGTTAGGACTGGGTTAGGTCTGGGTTAGGACTGGGTTAGGACTGGGTTAGGTCTGGGTTAGGTCTGGGTTAGGACTGGGTTAGGTCTGGGTTAGGTCTGGGTTCGGTCTGGGTTAGGTCTGGGTTAGGTCTGGGTTAGGACTGGGTTAGGACTGGGTTAGGTCTGGGTTAGGACTGGGTTAGGACTGGGTTAGGTCTGGGTTAGGACTGGGTTAGGACTGGGTTAGGTCTGGGTTAGGACTGGGTTAGGACTGGGTTAGGTCTGGGTTAGGTCTGGGTTAGGACTGGGTTAGGTCTGGGTTAGGACTGGGTTAGGTCTGGGTTAGTACTGGATTTGGTTAGGTCTGGGTTAGGTCTGGGTTAGGTCTGGGTTAGGACTGGGTTAGGACTGGGTTAGGTCTGGGTTAGGACTGGGTTAGGACTGGGTTAGGTCTGGGTTAGGACTGGGTTAGGACTGGGTTAGGACTGGGTTAGGTCTGGGTTAGGTCTGGGTTATTTCTGGGTTAGGTCTGGGTTAGGTCTGGGTTAGGTCTGGGTTAGGTCTGGGTTAGGTCTGGGTTAGGACTGGGTTAGGACTGGGTTAGGTCTGGGTTAGGTCTGGGTTAGGACTGGGTTAGGTCTGGGTTAGGACTGGGTTAGGTCTGGGTTAGGTCTGGGTTCGGTCTGGGTTAGGACTGGGTTAGGTCTGGGTTAGGTCTGGGTTAGGTCTGGGTTAGGTCTGGGTTAGGTCTGGGTTAGGTCTGGGTTAGGACTGGGTTAGGACTGGGTTAGGTCTGGGTTAGGTCTGGGTTAGGACTGGGTTAGGTCTGGGTTAGTACTGGATTTGGTTAGGTCTGGGTTAGGTCTGGGTTAGGTCTGGGTTAGGACTGGGTTAGGACTGGGTTAGGTCTGGGTTAGGACTGGGTTAGGACTGGGTTAGGACTGGGTTAGGTCTGGGTTAGGTCTGGGTTATTTCTGGGTTAGGTCTGGGTTAGGTCTGGGTTAGGTC
>NW_027488391.1:150000-155000 GCF_051014445.1 Colletes latitarsis
GCCCGATACCGTCGGAGTACCGTCGTGCAGCCGGCCGGGCGACCGAGCCTCTGCCGCGAGCGAACGAATGCCACCGCGACAGGCAAATAGCCCAGGCCGTAGACCGACACACAACGGGTCGCGACGTTCTACAAAGGGAGAAGTGCACGACTACGTCGCCGGTTATTCGCCGAAGGGGTGTACCCCGCGTTCTGGAACCGAGGTCCCAACGGGGGAATCGCACGCCAACGGGAGCCAGCTTCGTCGTCGATGAATCTCCCCATTCGATCTTTTGGGTTTCTCAGGTTTACCCCTGAACGGTTTCACGTACTCTTGAACTCTCTCTTCAAAGTTCTTTTCAATTTTCCCTCACGGTACTTGTTCGCTATCGGTCTCGTGGTCATATTTAGCCTTAGATGGAGTTTACCACCCACTTAGGGCTGCATTCTCAAGCAACCCGACTCTAAGGAGAAATCCTCCCCAAACGCGTACCGGTCGCTACGGGCCTGGCACCCTCTTTGGGTAAATGGCCCCATTCAAGATGGACTTGGACACGGTTCGACGTCACGGGATAGACGGATCCTCCTAAACACTACATTTCCCTGCGGCAATAACCGTGGGATTCAGTGCTGGGCTCTTTCCTGTTCGCTCGCCGCTACTAAGGAAATCCTAGTTAGTTTCTTTTCCTCCGCTTAGTAATATGCTTAAATTCAGCGGGTCATCTCGCCTGCTCTGAGGTCGTCGAACAAACTTGTTAGTTGAAAAAAAAAAAAAAAAGAAAAACAAATCGTACACCGTAACGAATCGGAGCAACAAGAACCTGGTGTATATATGGAATCGACCACCACCTCCTACTTCTCCGCGTCCTCCGATAGCATATAATAGCATTTTGCTTTCTCGGAGAAAAGGATATCAATGATGGGTTTTTAGCGCCTCGCCAAAGTGTCTCCCTTCTGTCTTAGTTTTTCATTCGTTCGATGCGAAACGCTCGCTAGGCGTAACCGGCTGATTACTTTTAACGTCCTTCCGTCGCTTTTCAAATTAAAGAAGAACCACGGTGTGTGTCTATGATAGAACTACCCGATCCGATTTTCGTTGATTCTTTGATAGTCTACCAAAGTCCACCGTAAGTTCGAAAGAAAAGCATTCGTGGACTGGACGACCGGCTAAACGCGCGGTCTCGCAATCGATATACATATTCGTAACAAAGAGAGACATGGGGCGACCAACTTCTCAGAGTATATCCCTTCTTTTGGGTTCCGTTCGTATCGCGCTTCTCGTCGTGTTCGTTCGAGCCTCTCCATAGAGGATGATCGTCCGATTCGTTTGATAAATTATCATTTTTCCCTGGGGCTGTACGAACGAACAGAGAGGAAGACGACGACCGACGGATACCACAAATTTCACGTGGTAGGGCATATATTACATATCATAATTATCAGTGTTTGATCAAATTTCTTTCCAGTGTCCTTTTTGTTATGCTCCAAAACTAGTATACGCTTTATTTTCTCTTTCCTTTGCATAAATTATTAACTTCGGGCAACGTCGGGAGCGCCGGTAATCATTAGATTTGTACGAAACGCGATTTGCGCCCCACGGTGGTTTTTAGTGCCGTCAAAGTCAGAAATCGTAGGAGCGGTGCTTTAACGGGCGGTCGTGATGATACTCCAGACAACACGACGCACGACGCCGTAAAACACTCGCGCGAGTCCAGACTGATCTCTGCCTCACCACGCAAGGGGTGCGCAAACTTGCCAATAATATATAATATTTATTCTTTTTCGTACGTCCAGCGACAAACGCCAACGAAATACCCAAATTCTCGCTCGTACGTTGATACCTTTCTCTTCATCGACCCGGCTCCGAAACGTTCTTCGCCATCTCCCCGAAAGGAGAGGTAAACGACGGCGGGGTTAGGGAATCTGAGAACAACGCAAGCAGTTTTAGGACAAGTGAACGACCCTCAGCCAGGCGTGGTCCAGGAATTTTATCCGTGGACCGCAATGTGCGTTCGAAATGTCGATGTTCATGTGTCCTGCAGTTCACACGTTGACGCGCAATTAGCTGCGTTCTTCATCGACCCACGAGCCAAGTGATCCACCGTTCAGGGTAATCATATACAATTTACAATTTTTTTCTTTGTATTTAAAAATGCTCCTTGTTCTTTGCTTTAAAAATATTCGATGTTCGCACCTCCGACCAGCGTATCGACGGAGGATTGAACGCGCCATATCGACGACAAAAGTTTCTTTTTGTTTCCTGAATGACGGAAAACCATCGTTCGACGGCCGGGCGTACAGTACATTCAAAAGCCTTTGCGCGTGGCTGCGACCAAACGGGTATAATACACCCGTATATTCTTGGTTCCGAACAGTAACTTCACGCGCAATCGGGCGAACGCACGCGGCAGCGCCCATCGGTTGCTCGATGAAATCGATGCGATAAACTACAGCCTTCTCGGCTGGTCGTCGTTAGTCGCGCGAGCAACGGATGGCCGCACAATCGACGCGTCGTCGTTTGCGATTATTCGCCTCACGTTAGCCATGAGTATGTATATTATTCATTTACGAACGAACGCGGCAGCGTCCATCGGTTGCTCGATGAAATCGATGCGATAAACTACAGCCGTCTCGGCTGGTCGTCGTTAGTCGCGCGAGCAACGATGGCCGCAAAATCGACGCGTCGTCGTTTGCGATTATTCGCCTCAAGTTAGCCATGAGTATGTATAACATTCATTTACGAACGAACGCGGCAGCGTCCATCGGTTGCTCGATGAAATCGATGCGATAAACTACAGCCGTTTCGGCTGGTCGTCGTTAGTCGCGCGAGCAACGATGGCCGCAAAATCGACGCGTCGTCGTTTGCGATTATTCGCCTCAAGTTAGCCATGAGTATGTATATTATTCATTTACGAACGAACGCGGCAGCGTCCATCGGTTGCTCGATGAAATCGATGCGATAAACTACAGCCGTTTCGGCTGGTCGTCGTTAGTCGCGCGAGCAACGATGGCCGCAAAATCGACGCGTCGTCGTTTGCGATTATTCGCCTCAAGTTAGCCATGAGTATGTATATTATTCATTTACGAACGAACGCGGCAGCGTCCATCGGTTGCTCGATGAAATCGATGCGATAAACTACAGCCGTTTCGGCTGGTCGTCGTTAGTCGCGCGAGCAACGATGGCCGCAAAATCGACGCGTCGTCGTTTGCGATTATTCGCCTCAAGTTAGCCATGAGTATGTATATTATTCATTTACGAACGAACGCGGCAGCGT
The DNA here is from genome assembly GCF_051014445.1 of Colletes latitarsis. Taxonomy (NCBI): domain Eukaryota; kingdom Metazoa; phylum Arthropoda; class Insecta; order Hymenoptera; family Colletidae; genus Colletes; species Colletes latitarsis. The sequence goes on from NW_027488391.1 coordinate 153,254, forward strand.
CCACCGGTTGCTCGATGAAATCGATGCGATAAACTACAGCCGTCTCGGCTGGTCGTCGTTAGTCGCGCGAGCAACGATGGCCGCAAAATCGACGCGTCGTCGTTTGCGATTATTCGCCTCTGGCTATCCGTGAGTATGTATAATATTCATATACGAACGAACGCGGCAGCGCCCATCGGTTGCTCGATGAAATCGATGCGATAAACTACAGCCTTCTCGGCTGGTCGTCGTTAGTCGCGCGAGCAACGATGGCCGCAAAATCGACGCGTCGTCGTTTGCGATCATTCGCCTCAGGCTATCCGTGAGTATGTATAATATTCATTTACGAACGAACGCGGCAGCGTCCATCGGTTGCTCGATGAAATCGATGCGATAAACTACAGCCGTTTCGGCTGGTCGTCGTTAGTCGCGCGAGCAACGATGGCCGCAAAATCGACGCGTCGTCGTTTGCGATCATTCGCCTCAGGCTATCCGTGAGTATGTATAACATTCATTTACGAACGAACGCGGCAGCGTCCATCGGTTGCTCGATGAAATCGATGCGATAAACTACAGCCGTCTCGGCTGATCGTCGTTAGTCGCGCGAGCAACGATGGCCGCACAATCGACGCGTCGTCGTTTGCGATTATTCGCCTCAGGCTATCCGTGAGTATGTATAACATTCATTTACGAACGAACGCGGCAGCGTCCATCGGTTGCTCGATGAAATCGATGCGATAAACTACAGCCGTCTCGGCTGATCGTCGTTAGTCGCGCGAGCAACGATGGCCGCACAATCGACGCGTCGTCGTTTGCGATTATTCGCCTCAGGCTATCCGTGAGTATGTATAACATTCATTTACGAACGAACGCGGCAGCGTCCATCGGTTGCTCGATGAAATCGATGCGATAAACTACAGCCGTCTCGGCTGATCGTCGTTAGTCGCGCGAGCAACGATGGCCGCACAATCGACGCGTCGTCGTTTGCGATTATTCGCCTCAGGCTATCCGTGAGTATGTATAACATTCATTTACGAACGAACGCGGCAGCGTCCATCGGTTGCTCGATGAAATCGATGCGATAAACTACAGCCTTCTCGGCTGGTCGTCGTTAGTCGCGCGAGCAACGATGGCCGCACAATCGACGCGTTGTCGTTCGTTTGCGATTCGCTTCAGGCTACCCGTAAGGATGTATATTATTTTATTACTTCCTCGCCGTCATCAGGACGTTTCGTTCGGAGCACGACGACGAGCACACACGCCACCGGGCAAAGCGGGATACGCAAGTTCAAACCGTAAAGGAACGTCGCGAAACGATGTTCGACGGCGTCTCGTTCCTCGGCTGTAGATCCTTGGGCGCTTTGTTTCGGCCCCTGCGCGTTGTGTGTGACAATCGGTCGTCGTCTCCTCTTCGAGCGAGCGCAACGTAAACAGCCAGCATCGTATCTCCGACCGAGACGCGTATATAATGGAAAAATTGACGGCGGGTGACATCCTCGATCGTCGCAACGATGGGTCTTATTTTCTCTTCTCCTCCTCTTTCTTTCGTTAGTAATGGACGTTTTTTTGTTTTTGTTCGAGATCTTTGTTTAGTAATGGACGTTTTTGTGTTATGTTCTTTCGTTTCTTTGTTCGTTTCGACCCAATCGTGTAAACGACGACGCGCGTCACCTCACGCCAGCATCGATCTACCATTAATACGGCGATTCTCGTTCGTCGAGAGAACCTATGGTCTGCACGGGCTCTCCAACGCTTGTGCTTTTAGCTT